>NW_028317994.1:8986250-9187500 GCF_062004578.1 Staurois parvus | reverse complement strand
CAGGTCAAATCCACTGCTCCATACAAATAGTATAGAGCAGTGGTTCTTAACCTGGGTTCGATCGAACCCCAGGGGTTCGGTGAGTCAGTCTCGGGGGTTCGGCGGAGGTGACCCACACCCGACTCATATGATTTGTGATGACATGCCCAGTGGTCGGCAAGCCGCGGCTCTTGTGTGCCGGGCGCCCGCTCCTCTCCCTCCTCTCGGGAGGCAGGGACTCAAATGCAATGATTGGCCAGTCTCGCTGCCACTCACATCCTGATAGCCAGTGATTGGCTGTCAGGATGTGTGTAGGCGGGGCAGCGTGACGAACGTGAGAGGAGCTAGGCTCCTCTCACAGTCCGCCCTGAAGACCGGAACGGCGCGGGAATACAGCGAGAGGAACGCGCGGAGCAAAGGTAAGTGAATTGACACAGGGGGGACTTGGGGACTTAATATGGGGGATGAATTAATATGGGGAATGAATTACTATAGGGGGGATGAATTACTATATGGGGGATGAATTACTATATGGGGGATGTATTACTATATGGGGGATGAATTACTATATGGGGGATGAATTACTATATGGGGGATGTATTACTATGGGGGATGAATTACTATATGGGGGATGAATTATTATATGGGGGATGAATTACTATATGGGGGATGTATTACTATATGGGGGATGTATTACTATATGGGGGATGAATTACTATATGGGGGATGAATTACTATGGGGGATGAATTACTATATGGGGGATGAATTACTATATGGGGAAGGAATTACTATAGGGGGGATGAATTACTATATGGGGGGATGAATTACTATATGGGGGATGAATTACTATATGGGGGATGAATTACTATGAGGGATGAATTACTATGGGGGATGAATTACTATATGGGGGATGAATTACTATATGGGGGATAAATTACTATGGGGGATGAATTACTATATGGGGGATGAATTACTATATGGGGGATGAATTACTATGGGGGATGAATTTTCATACCGTTTGTTACAACATATCTTTGCGAGCAATCCTTTTCGAGGATGCTGGACATAAAGACGAAGAAAAGGAACAGACTTTGTTGCGAAAATGACATGAGAGTGGCACTTGCCAAGGTAATGCCGCGCATTTCTGAACTGGCCTCTGAAAGACAACAGCAGAAGTCACACTGATTTGCGGTAAATATTCATTATTTTGTTTTTGTGTGAAAATCATGTTTTAATGGTTTTGTTCTTTGTTCTTAATGGTTTTGTTCATTTTGTGCACCTATGTATAAATATATACCTATGTTTTGAATTTTAAAAATCATATTTTATTTTTCCAATTAAGAAGGGTTCGGTGAATGCGCATATGAAACTGGTGGGGTTCAGTACCTCCAAAAAGGTTAAGAACCACTGGTATAGAGTATGCTGGGCCACTTCTTTCCATTGCCATGGAGGGGTTTTCAGAGTTTCTTTACAGGGTGCCAGCATCCACAAGCTTAGGTTTTCAGTCCCAGTCTTGATCTTGGGTGTGCTTAAACCTCTAGCAACACGTTCTTTCAGTCATCATTCTCAATCAGTATCCTTTTTTCACACACACATAAGGCTCCATTCACAAAAGCAGATTTAGTACGGTATTTAGAGTACATAGTTAGTCTGGCTGAAAAAAGGCAAAAGTCCATCTAGTTCAACCATAAAAAAAGTTATAATCCTATACCCACAGTTGATCCAAAGGAAGGCCAAAAAAACCCAGCAAAGCATGATTCAATTTCCTCCTGCAGGGGAAAAAAATTCCTCCCTGATCCCTTGAGAGGCAATCGGATATTCCCTGGATCAACGTTATCTATAAATGTTAGTATCCAGTTATATTATGCATATCTAGAAAAGAATCCAGGCCTTTTTTAAAGCAATCTACTGAGCTTTCCAGAACCAACTCTTGAGGGAGTCTATTCCACATTTTCATAGCTCACTGTGAAGAAATCTTTTCATATTTGGAGATCAAATCTCTTTTCCTCCAGACGTAAAGAGTGCCCCCTTGTCCTCTGTGATGACCTCAGGGTGAATAGCTCTACACCGAGTTCTCTATATGAACCACTGATGTATTTATACATGTTGATCATATCCCCCCTTAATCTCCTCTTCTCACGAGAGAATATATTCAAATCCTTTAATCTTTCCTCATAGCTGAGCTCATCCATGCCTCTTATCAGTTTGGTTGCCCTTCTCTGTACTTTCTACAGTTCCCCTATATTGTTTTCGTGACTTGGTGCCTAAAACTGAACTGCATATTCCAGATGAGGTGTTACTAATGATTTGTAAAGGGGTAAAATGATATCTCTCTCTCTGAAGTCTATACAACTTTTAATACAAGAGAGGATTTTGCTCGCTTTAGAAACCGCAGCTTGGCATTGCATGCCATTATTAAGCTTGTGATCTACCAGAACTCCCAGATTCTTCTCCTCCATTGATTCCCCCCAGTTGTACCCCCCTAGTATGTATGATGCATGCGTATTCTTAGCCCCCAAGTGCATAACCTTACATTTATCAACATTAAACCTCATTTGCGACATAGTTGCCCAATTAAACAGTGCATTGAGGTTGGCTTGTAAATTGGAGACATCCTGTAAGGACGTTATTCCACTGCACAGCTTGGTGTCATCTGCAAAAAATGAAATGGGATTTTTAATCTCAGACCCTATATTCTTTATGAATGTATTAAAAAGTAAGGGTCCCAACACTGAAGCTTGGGGTACAACACTGACAGCCCTAGACCATTCAGAGTATGAATTATTAACCACTACTCTGAATACGATCTTTTAGCCAGTTTTCTATTCATTTACGTACTACTTTTTCCAAGCCTGTAGACTTTACCTTACACATGTGTGGGGAACTGTGTCAAAGGCTTTTGCAAAACCCAAGTTTACCACGTCCACGTCCACCCCTCTGTCCAAGGTTTTGCTCACCTCCTCGTAAAAAGAAATCAAATTTGTTTGACTTCTGTCTTTCATGAATCCATGCTGTCTGTTGCTTAAAATATTTTTTTCCAGCAAGAACTCATCTACGGTATGTGGTCTTTTATTACACTCTCCGGTATCTTCCCAACTATAGATGTGAAACTAACAGGTCTATAATTACTTGGTAAAAATTTTGGCCCCTTTTTAAATATAGGCACCACATTGGCCTTACGCCAATCCAGTGGTACTATGCCAGTCATTAAAGAGTACCTAAAAATTAGAAACAATGGCTTTGAAATGACAAAGCTCAATTCTTTAAGGACCCGTGGGTGTATGCCATCCAGTCCAGGTGATTTATTCACCTTTATTCTGTCTAAATATTTCTGAATCATATCAATTGTGAGTCAATGTGGATCATATGGGGCCAATACCATGCCAATTATGGACAAGAGCTCCCCCATGCTCCTTTGTATACACAGAGCTGAAGAAGGTATTTAATAAATTTGCCTTCTCTTTGTCCCCAGTCACCCACTCTAAATTATTTTGTAAAGGGCCTCCATGCTCAGACCGAACCTTTTTACTATTAATATATTTGAAGAATTTTTGGGGGTTTGTCCTGCTATCTTTTGCAATCTGTTGTCAATTTTTGCAGCCTTGATTTCCTTTTTACATATTCTGTTGCATTCTTTGTAATGTTTAAACGATGATAGTGTTCCTTCATTTGTATATTTTATGAAAGCTCTTTTCTTATTATTTATAGCTTTCTTAACTTTGGCTGTAAGCCACATAGGTTTTATTTTTAGCCTTTTAAACTTATTGACCATGGGAATATATTTTGCAGTGTGTTCGCATACAATCTTTTTGAAGAACTCCCATTTCTGTGTTCTGTTCATTGACGCCAATATTCCCTCCCAGTCTAAGTCTTGGAGAGCAGTTCTCAGCCTTGGAAATTTAGCTTTCTTAAAGTTGAGTGTTTTTATTTTTCCCGTATGTGCTTGTTGTTTACAGCTAACAATAAATTAAATCATGTTATGGTCACTGCTGTGCAGGTGTTCTTTTAGGTGTTTTCCTAAATACTACGTGCAATCCTGAAAATGACAATTTGCTATTGCTTTATGCAGTATTTTAAGAATGCGGTAATTTAAAGCCAAAGCACCCCCCCATGTTGAGGGCATGTGGCCTAGTATGGTTTAGGAAGCGGGAGGCACTCGCTCATCCCCCCTTTCCTGACCTGCCGGGCTGCATGCTCAGATAAGGGTCTGGTATGGATTTTTGGGGGGAACCCCATGCCATTGTTTATCAGCAATTTTTAAATGCTGGCAATTCTTTTCTTTACATTCAGCTGTGAGTGGGGAAGCCCGTTGACAGCTGGTGACTCATCAGTTGTTAAGGACGCGGTGGCTGCCCGTTTCACTACTAAAATATCACATAATTTCATAAAATAGCGCATGTAGTATTTTAGTAGCATTCTTTATGAATTTAAAAAAAAGTTTTGAAAAACGCTGTGCAGTATGTTACCGCATACTCGGATGTGGCAAGATACCACTTTGTGAATGGAGCCCAGAGTTCAGAAAAGAGAAGCAGACATAGGGATCACACAATTTGTAGTAGAAAAAACAGATGGACTTTGCAGAAGGAAAACTTGCAATGAAAGGATAATATTAAAGTAGAAAGCCTACCTAAAGTTTGTTTCTAATTTGGAAGTTTGTTTCTAATTTAGGAGAAATCTCCTCATTGTGAGCAAGGATAGCAATAAAAACTGACATCAATAAACACCTTCCCTTATTTATGAAAAAAAATAGTTTTGGGTAGAATTCTGCTTTAACCATCTGCTCCTAACAGTGGCTTTAGAAACCATAAGGAGATCTTTTAAACAAAAAGCTTGTTAAACTCTAGCTTTTCTTGCAGGTGGAGTTCAACTGCTCCCACCCCTCAGTGTCAGCTGCCAGTAAAGTTTGTTATGTTTTCATTACGAAGTACAGATCCTTGGCAATACAAGAGATGGACTCTTACTGACTGTTCATAGAACTCCCAACTGACAGGGCACAGCATCTGGTCACCAGCACTACAGTCATCCCAGTTGGTTTTATATCCCTTCTAATTAGCAGTTAGCAGGCTTCATACAACAGCCTAGGGTGTATTTAATTAAAATCAGGGGGTTCAAATACCCTTTACAGAGGTGCGACATATTGTGACACTTTGCAAAAGATCTGTACTGCTTTGTGTGTCTGATTTGTCTGTGTTACATAGTCCTTGTTATTCTTGTTACAAGGCATCCTGCAATAATAGTTTATACTGCGATATCTGTGATTCAATGTTAGGACAAAGGGGGCACTGACTGCATCTGGGATGCTTGTGGGTGTGTGCCAGACGTAACCGACTGCTTGGGAACTTAGTCATTATATAAATTCTAAGAATAACTTTCACAGAGTTTCATTATGCAGGTTTGCAGAGGCTTCCTCTATCAGCAAGAAAGCTGAATGATCTTTCTTTTAGTCTTCGGTTTACAATGAATTCGACTTTGAAGGCACACAATTTCAAAGTCAACTTCAGGAGCGACTTGGAAGACATCTGTGCGACTTCATGCAGAGATGTCTATGCAAGTTGCACCTGAACATGCAAAAAGTAATACATGAACTACTTTTAAAATTGCTGCAACTCTGACGGAGTTCATTTGCAGCTTCCATTGCAGACAATAGGGTGCGACTATCAAATTGCATGACAAATCGCACCAGTGTGACCAGGGAATTAGTGTAACACAGCTACACACCCCATAAACCCATTGTTTTAATGGGTGTCCAAGGCCTAAGCTGCACTGTTCTGAAAAAGTCCTCATGCACACTTGATGTTTTTGCAGCTGCTGTTTTTGGCTTTTGACGTTTTTTTCTACAGCCAGTAAACCCTCCAGCATGTTATCCTATGTGTCCATGTACACATAGACTGTAATCAGTGTTTTTTGGCAGGGATGTTTTTTGGCTGAAAAAAAAACCCAGGACTAGTGGGTTTCTAGAGGAGTTTTTTAGCTGTAAAAATGTTCTACTGCTGAAAAACACGGTTAAACACAGCAAACCGGTGTTTTTGGACTTTTATTTACAAAAAAAAAATTTATTTTTTTGGTAAAAAAATGCTAAAACATACAAATGTGGGAAAACACAGCTAAACCCCAATGCAAAAGCTGAAAAACTCACGTTTTTAACGTGACTTTACACAGCTAATGTTACTAGTGTTATCAAAACATCCCGTGTGCATGAGGACTAATGCAGGCCATAGATGGGTCGAAAATAAAATCAGCCGATTTTATTGTTAGTGGGTAATAGGTCGGCCGTTTTTGGTATTTTGGCAGATTTTTTTTATCGGTAAAGTTTGAAAAAAATCGGCCGATTTTCGTGGCAATGATGGGCAAATCGGCTGATCTTTTTACCGATAAAAAATCTGCGCATGAGCAGAAGAAGAAGAGGATGAAGAAGAAGAGGATGAAGAAGAAGAGGATGAAGAAGAAGAAGAATTCCAGTCTGGCAAAAAGTGTCCCTGCAGAGAGCTCCGCTATTTCTTTGACAGTTCTTTGACATTTATAGCGGCTGCAACATTGTATCTATTTGTTTCCGAATAAAAACATCTGTATCCGAAATGGATACAAATAGATACAATGTTGCAGCCGCTATAAATGTCAAAGAACTGTCAAAGAAATAGCGGTGCTCTCTCCAGAGACACTTTTTACCGGCTGTAGACGGGATGAAAATCGGCCAATTTTTTTTTACCATTCCTGGTAACGTCGGCTGATTGAACGACCGATTTTTTGTTTTTTTAAAGAAAAATCGGCCGGTTTTCTCCCCATCTATGGCCTGCATAACTCTTCATCAGCTTGCTAGCCTTGTACAGACACAAATAGGCAATTGTAACTCTGTTATCCAGCATTAGTCTGCCAGTGGGGAGATTTTTCATTTCTTAATGAATCTAAATAAACTTTGAACTATGATTAATCACTTGGGTACTAGCCTGTAGAATTCCTCATTTCCAGGTCATTTTTCAGTTTTCAGTGCTGTGATAGTTTGATTACTCAGCTATGCAACACTGTTCCCAAACTAATATCAGAGCTTTCTATGGGGAGATAATAAAAGGAGATATTCAACACACTAAATCATATACAAAATTATATATACACATTTGTGAGTGAAGCAAGTCACCTGTTCACAGCTACTTCACTTTTAAAAAACACCTTCATACATACGGGCAACAATAACAAACACAACTTGATCCCGCATATTGTGCAAAATATACAACATAAAGTGCAAACTTATTACTAAATGTTCATAGATGTGAAAAGTAGCAAATTTGATGCAACCCCTTCACCGCTACTTCCACTTCAATCACCATAAAAGTGATTTGTGCAATTAACCAAAGTTGTCTAATTCCAAAAGTTCCAAATCCAGATATCAGTGGTGATCACTCGTCACCTCTTAACTACTACTTCGATGAACATCCACCGCACCATTGAGCAAACAGGTCGCTTACCAAATGTTTTGGCCCCACCAGCAGAGCCCAAACATGCTTGTTTTTATCCTTCTCGCAACACCAATCCACTGACACTGGCCTCAGGTGAAGATAACCTATGCTACGAGAATTCAGACCTCCAAAACAATGACTCTGGTATCAACCAAGGTGTCCACTCAGTAAGCCACAATCACAATAACACATGAAAGAAAAATCTCCATGGTGCACAAATCCTTTAAAATATATTAAATTACAGATTGCACACATAGCACTACCCCCTTGGGAGTCGCTTGGGTCCCCCTATAGTCCTGCAAAGCCAGGCAACATGCATTTCCTCCCACACTTGCACATTGGAGACTGTAAAGAGTCCTCAAGCTTGTTTTTTTTAGTTTTATGAAGGCGTATTGAACTTGGATGTGGTTGAGGGGTGTATGGGATGCCCAAAAAAACTGCAAACATGAGGACAAACTCCTTAGCAACTGAAAAGTCCATAGACAAGAAGGTTTTTTCTCGGAAGAGCTCTCCAGCCCTCTTGGTGTACCACCTCATACCCCATATGAATTCTCCACTTCACCCAGCTGCCTGAAGGAATCCCTGGACAAGGGGACCCAGAATTTGCCACTGTAGATAAGCAGTCCTTGATGAGGAGATAGTTGGGTTTCCCACCTGACTGCCCTCTCCCCTTATCTGGCCCAGGGGGTGCAGTACTCACTCTGCCTCGCCTGTAAGCTTGTTGGGTTGATGGCTGCCTTCAGGCCTTACACTAAGCTGGTTTCTTCCCTGCTTCCCAGGCTGTCCTCTCTCAGGAGACGGTTAAGATAAAGAGATCCTCCTGTTCAGCACCTGCCAGTAGGTAGGCCATGCCCTGGGCCCCCTCCCAGGCTCCTCGCTCCAGCCTCTCACTCCATCTTCCATCCGACACTGACCACCTCCTGATCAGGCTCTCTCATACTTAAGGGCTGTCTTGACCCCATGTCAAGCCTCCTGCTTGGGGATTGGTCAGAGTCCCTTGAGTATGCAGATCAGCCCCTTCTCACCCCCACTCACTGCCTTCTAGAAACTTCTCAAGCTTCTACAGCAGGGGGAGGTATCAGGGAACTTTTCTGCAGAGCCCTCAGCCCTGACCTAAAGTTAACCTGGCTGACTTACCTCAGGCTGACTCATACCAGCCTCTAACTAAAAAAACCTAGCTAGCTCCCCCTGGCTAACTAGAGGGACACAACTCACAGTTCCATATGAATAGAAATTCATAGAGGTCAAATGGCACATGCTACTCCGGACTGTGGCTATGCACAATAACGTCACTGTTTGGACTCCGCCCCAACTTTTCGCACATTTGCTTCTTCAGGGGATGTGGGAAAACCTGTGAAGACTGAGATTGAGCTCTGCAATCACTTTTGCAGCAGCTGTTTTCTCTTTCCGGGTCACAATCCTGTGCAATGTCCTTTTATTTTTATCGGTCAGTTGACCATGTCGACTGTGCTTATGGTTATCAGATGCCATTTTCCTGCAAACTGTATATGCCGTCATAACAATTGATACTGTACCTTACAACATGGAAAATAAATTGGCAACTTCATTCACAGAGGCACCAGCTAAGTGGGCACCAACAATTTGCCCTCTTTGAAGCTCAGTAAGCTCTGACACGACTTTGTATTACTAGCAGCACATGCAGTGGATGATGAAAGTGAGGTTTTTCCACCTGTTAGCTAGGTGTTACATCACTTCCGCTTCATGTAGTGTTTCTATTTTTTTTGTCTAGCCCCTGTATAATAACAATAATAATAATAATAATAATCTTTGTTTTATATAACCTCTTCAGCTCCGGAAAGGTTTTCCCTTCTTCCTGACCAGGCCATTTTTTTGCTATTCAGCACAGTGCTATTTCAACTGGTAGAGTGGTCATGCGACACTATACCCAAATGAAATGTACATCCTTTTTTTCACACAAATAGAGTTTGATCAGCACTGTTTTTTTTGTGCTATAAAATGAAAAAAGACTGAAAATTTTGAAATAAAACAATATTTTCTGCTTTCGGTTATTAAAAATATCCAGTACACTCAAAGTTAGTCATAAATATAGGCCAACATTTATTCTGTTACGTGTCTTTAGTAAAAAAAAATTCCAATACGTATATAGTAACTGGTTTGTGTGAAAGGTATAGCATCTACAAACTATGGAATATATATTGGAATTTACACAGCTTTTACTTTCTAACTGCCTATCACATTTCTTGAGGTGCTAAAACCCCAGGACCGTACAAACATCCCCAAATGACCCCTTTTTGCAAAGTAGACACCCCAAGGAATTTGCTGAGAGGGAGAGGCATGTTGAGTCCATGGAAGTTTTTTTAAGAGACATGATGAGTATTTTTCAGATATAATTTTTTGTCACTGGTTTAAAAAAGAAAAAATAAATTTTTGTTTTCTTTCTTCTTCATTTTCCAAAAACTTGTGGCAAAAAGCGAGATCTGCAAAATACTCACCATGCCCCTTAGCAAATACCTTGGAGTGTCTACTTTCCAAAAGGGGATCATTTGGAGGGTGCCTCTACTATGCTGGCATTTCAGGGCCAACATTAGAAGTTAATGCCACACTTCACCCACTCTCCTACCACTTTTTGTATATGTGAAAAAACATTTTTTTTTTGCTAGAAAATTACTTTGAACCCCTAAACATTATATATTTTTTAAATCAGAATTGCTGCCCCCGATCTGACATTCGCAGTGATCGTTCACATACATGGAGTAATCTCTGTTTAAATACTGATATGGGACCGATGCCTGTGTTTGCCTATGCACACGAGCACAGAGATGAGGGCGGGACTGAATTTGTTTTAATTATTTATTTTGCTTCTTTTTTTTTTTTTTTTTTACACTGATTTGTTCATTTTTTTTATCACTTTTATTATTATCACAGGGAATGTAAATATCCCCTGTGATAGCAATTGGCAGTGACAGGTACTCTTTTCTGAGAAATCTGGGGTCTATTAAACTCTAGATCTCTCCTATCTAAACACACTAAGATCAGTGTGATCGGATGCTTTCCCAATCTTAAAATCCCTTCCTCCTGCTTGTAAAAGCAATCCAGCAGCTAATTAGCCACGAAAGCTAGTCACCTGCTGAAAAAAACCATAGCAGGATAATGCCTGTAGCTGCAGGCTTCATTCTGGTATAACCACTCAAACTCCAGCAACGTACCAGTACGTTGCTGGTCCTTGTTAGGCATATACCCACTTAGGAGTTGCTAGAGATTTGGGTCCCTTCTATAGTTCTGCACAGCCAGGCAACATGCATCTTCCACTGAAAGTAAAACAGTCCTTGAGCATGGTTTTTATGTTTTATTAGGAGAATTAAACTTGGTTGGAGTAAGGGGTGTATGGGATACCCAAAGGGAACTGTAACTGAGGGCAAACTACCTAGCAACTATGTACAAGTCCATAGTCCTCTTCTTGGAGAGCTCTCTATCCTCTCCTGGTGTACCACCACAAATCTCAGATAGTTCTCTTCTATCCAGCTCTCTGGATGAATCCCTGGGCAAGGAGATCCAGTGCCTGCCACTTTAAGATGAAACAGTCCCAGGTGAGGCGCTAACCAGGTTTTCCACCAGAGTGCTCTACTCCCCTTAACTGGCCAAGGGGGGCGTAGGATTAGTCACTCAGTCTCTGTACTGTGAGCTGGTTTAGTTAGGTGGCTGCCTTCAGGCCTTCTGCTGAGCTGGCTCTGTTCCTGGCTCCACAGGTAATGCTCCCTCGGGGACTGGTGAGGCTGATTGGTCCTCCTGTCTAGGTCCCAGCTTGTAGAGGTAGGCCCCTTCCCACTGGGCCCCCTTGCAGGCTCCTTCACTTCAGCCTTCCTCACATCTTCCACCCGAGCACTCCTGCCACTAAGCAGGCTCAGTCACACTTAAAGACTGCTCTGGCCCCATGCTAAGCTTCCTGCTTGGGGATTGGCTAAGGTCCTCTATGTGTGCAGGGCAGCCCCTCCTCAGCCCCACTCACTGCTTCTGTAATCTTCTCCAAGATTGTAGAGCAGGGGGCGGTATCAAGGAACCTATCTGCAGAGCCTCGTAGCCCTGACCTAACTTTGACCCATCTGACTATGACCCAGGCTACTGCTTAGCCTCTCTATCTACAAAAAATAATTAACTAGCTCCCCCTAGCTAACTATGAGGGTGCTATATACGTAACAGCAGAGAACATGGGCATATGATGAATCAGGTCTGTGGACCAATATGAGCACAACTCATTCTTTTTTGTAATACCCATGTTGAGGGTTAGGCCCAAAAATGTTTTAAATTCAGAAGCCGTGATCGTTTTCTATGCGAATTGTCTAGCAAGAGCTAAATTTGGGTTGGCGGCGATGCATTGTTGTTCATATAAATCACACTCAATTCGTACAGATCTTCTGTGAAAAACAGCAGAGGGGCTCAACGCTAGTGCTGGCAGTGAACAGAACTGATCCTGCTAATACTGCGTTTTTGAGGACACTATACTAAGGAGGCACTAGTATAGTTCTGTTCGTAACCAATATATTGATCTGTACAAACACTATACTAGTAATGGCGGTGATCAACAACCTATAGCATGAGTGCAATAGTGTGCGGGCAATCTAACGCTAGCTGACCCTGGCTGGGAGGGGCGCTAACTGACCCTGATGCTATCTGATGTCGCTAGTGGCAGTAAATACAGTGACCAGTGAAAAATTCTATATACTGACACTGTACTAATGGCACTGACTGTGTGACGGAGTGATCAAAGGGTTAATGTGATAATCTAGCATGTATGTGTTTTTACTGACAGTGTGGTGTTCTCTCTTCTCTCCCTGGGGGGGGGCCTGTGGGGGGGCACACGTATGTGCGCTAACACCCAGAAGTAGAGAGTAACGTAAGGGTTTGTTGCTTTGCCCAGAGCCACTGCTTTCCCTCACGTTGTGGGTGAGCTGTGGGCAAGTAATTAACCAATTCAATACCGGGCAATTTTACACCTTCCTGCCCAGGTCAGTTTTCAGGTTTCAGTGCTCTCACACTTTGAATGACAATTGCGCGGTCATACAACACTGTACCCAAACTAAAATTTTGAAAAAAAAAAAAGTTTTTCTTTGTTTCTGTTATAAAAGTTTGCAAATAAATAATTGTTCTTCATAAATTTAGGCCGAGATGTATTCTGCTACATGTCTTTGGTGAAAATAACCCAAATTAGGATGTATTTTTTAGTTTGTAGGAAAGTTATAGAGTTCACAAACTATGGGATAGATCTGAATATTGATCAATCCTGAAGTACTGACAGCCAATCTAATTTCTTGAGGTCCAAGAATGTCAGAATAGTACTGATATCCCTCAAATGACCCCTTTTTGCAGAGTAGACAGTCCGACGTACTTCATAAGAGGCATGGCGAGTTTTTTGAAGTTGTATTTTTTTTGTCATTATTTTTTGGAAAATGAAAAAATTAAAAAAATTAGTTTCACTATTTTTTTTTACATATTGTCACCAGTGCAGTACAGCGTCATCATATAACTGGCATGGCGGTGATCAGGGACACTGACTGGTGACAGTATGGAAAAAAAAAAATTTTTCTTTTATTATTTATTTTTTTATTATTTTGTATTAAATTTTTTCCTTTTTTTCAGATTTTTTTTTTCATATTTCACTATGACCAAAGTAGTACAATGTTACCATAGTAACATTGTACTACTTTGGGGAAGTAATCAGTATTTTTTTTTTCTTTTTACACAATTTGCTTATAGCAAAGAATTACTTTGCTATAAGCAAGCATTTACCTGAATGACATCGATTCATTCAGGGTTTTTTTTTTTGTGCTTAGCTGTGATTTGGCCACAGCTAATCACATGACATGTGCATGTGACCTGCTGTGACTATTCACAGCTAGACACTAGTATACAATGGATGGCATGAATGAAGCCATCCATTGCATACAACTGTCATGTGACCTGCTGTGATTGGTCACAGCAGGTCACATGGTACCGGCAAGGGGGCCGATACTCAGATCTGTCATCGGCCGTGTCTGAGGTACACGGCGGGTGACAGATCGCGCCGCTATGCCGCTCTGCAGGAGCGCAATCTGCGCATGTGCAGGAGGACGCCATATTGCGTCCACCCGGAACACTGATGACATTTGCCGCCCGCCATTCGGCCATAGGGCGGGCGGCAAATCTTTAAAGAAAAACAATTCTCAATATCTTTTTTAGCATTATTTTCTTTTTTGTTTAACTGTTTTCTTAATACTTTCATCAGAGTAGTACAATGGTACCATAGTAAGTAACATTATACTACTCTAGGGTGGTGATCAGGGATTTTTTTCTTTTTACATTTTGCATTGCAGGAGCAATCCAGAGACTTGAGCGGCTCTGTGACGTCAGCCGACAGCAGGCTTTACCCTCTGTCAGCTAATTCTGGGTCACAGAGAGAAAAAGTAAGTGCACTCCTGTGATCCATAAGAGAAGTATGACCAAAAAAGCTTTACAAAAATGTAATGACCTGGACTATTTTAACACTCTGCCTTGAATCTAGCATTAGTTCTAACACTCTGCCCTTTTTAACCTTGGACTGGAAATGCTTACAATTGATATGATGCAATCAGCATAAGACCTGAGAGCATTCAAGTACTGGTAAGTATATATGAATTTGTCAAGCCTAATGTCTTTAAAAAAAGCTGTCATTGCCTGACTCACAAACCACATGCTAATTCCAGGGCAGTGGAGTACCTGTGAGTGAGCTGACCACCTTAAAATTAGTATGCAGCTTGTAAATCAGACCATGAAATCTCCCAGCAGGTGGGTATTTAGCTTAATGACAGCTTCCTTTTTTCAAGATGAATGAAAGTGGAAACAAGACAACAGCTGTATGATCTTTAGTGCTGTAATCACTGTGTACTCATGAAGGTAACAGCTGCTGCATTAGGTATCTGACAGGTTCACTTTACAGGGATGGCAGCTGCTAGAAACAAACAGCACTGTAGAGCGGCCATCATATCTGATAAGTAACTGAACTCTTACAGAAAATCTAAAAATCAAAGCACCATAAATAGCTGGAAGCCCATCTGTGGCTCCCACTGGTAGGGTGTGTACCTCTGGAACTGACAACAAAAGCGTGCAAAAAATGCAAACATATGGATATAACCAGGGGACTGAGCCTGATCTAGGGAAACTCCTGTCTAAAACAGTTTTCTATAAGGGCTTACATCTCAACTCCAGCAAAAACTTCTTTTTTTTTGTTTTTTAATGAAGAGTTGGGACCACTGTTGCGCCTGGCAAAGGATTTTCATTTCTGTCTATTTTGTCCAGAGTTTTAGACAGTCTTTCCAATAGCACAGCCAAGCCTAGGCACCTTGCTCTTTCTAGATACAGTTGGACAACACAAAGAGCCTCAGCTTGTAATCGATAAGTTAAGGGACAGCAGGACACAACTGAAGTCATCTCTCTACTCTCCCCACCTGTTAGCTTGTTCCTTACTAGCATAATAAAAGACCCTCTATTGTCCCAGTGTAATAGTAAACCCTCAGCACTTTTTTAGTTTAGAGCACATAGAGCACAATAAAATAAATATTACCCAGTAAACCTAAAATTCTAACCTCAGCACTTGCAGTTCCTAACTTTCATAATGTTGCTGGCTCCTGCTTTCTCAGTGCTGCTTCCCTGAACTTCTGGTCTGCACAGGAAAAAATTAATAGAGGACAGTGCAGTCTGTTAGCTTGGATAAAGAAGAGAAGAGCAAGGGAGTACCTTGCCATTCTGTAGGACTGTGTGTTGTGCGCTTTGTAGGAAGACACAACTCTACTCCCTCTGCATGTAAATGTGACTCCAGAGGAAGTTGCAAGAGAAAGAGCCACCCTGAAACAGGAAACCTGGGATAGTGACTATAGCATGACTTAAACTGGAACAGGCAAGGATTAAAATATAAAGAATGTATATACTCAGTAAGTGCTATGGAAAGTACAGTACTGGGGGTTTATTATCACCTTAAAGTGACCCAGGACCCTGCATTCACCGTGTCTGGTCCCCCACAGTACATAGAACATGGAAATGTAATTATTTTAGTAACTATAAACTGCTAAATACCTTGTCTCATCAGCAGTTAGAGCAGTCTTGTGACTTCCATCAGTGTCCAGCCAAGCACTGGTTAAAGCTTGCAGGAGTAATTTTCATTCTGCTCTAGGAGGATGCAGAACCCCTGACCTCTGTCTGGATAGTGCTGTTTGACCCTGTGCTGATCACATGCACTGTCCTAAGAAAAAAAAAGCCTCTCTAGCAATACACACTAAACTGAGTATGTGCAGAGTGACTCCACACAATGTCTTATCAGGAGATAAGAGGGGGACACTGGAAGAAGGGGAGGATCAGAGAAGACATGATCAAACAGCATTTTTACACAAAGCAGAGGATTAACCCCTTAGGTTCCACAGTGAGTACAACAAGCATGCTTTACTGCATATACAGACTGGTTTAACTGTTGTGGGTTTAGTAACACTTTAAGTTATTTTTAGGAATTTATACTAGTGGCATTTAAAACATATTTAATGTAATGTATGTATTTTTAAAATAAATAATATAACTACATTCTATGGGGTCTTTTAATATCATCTGGAATCCAGCTGTAAAATACTAGCTATCCAGTTTTCAGAAATAAAACTGGGGAACTTACAAATTTTTCTTTTTTTATTGCAGCTTCACAGAACAAAGCTAAAAAATCTTGTTAAAGCCCATTTCACATGCATTTCTATGTGGTTATCACATGTTTTTTCATACATCCGGAAAAAGTCTGTCATATGCAAGTGAACAGTAATTGGCTGGATTATTTTAGACTTGTGAGAAACTGCAATAATGGAAGCAAAACCAGTAAATGCTCCAGAATGTATTCCTTAAAACTAAATTTCATATATCATTAAAAGATGAACCCGAGATCCCATTGCAACAAGCTATTGGTGAATTTTTGTTCTCTTGTAGCAGCCACATATCGCAGCAGCTAAAACGTACCCATTGCCCCCTTTGGAATATTGTAAGTACCACACTTCTGCCAAATACTAGCTACCTAGCTGTCATGCTGAATTGCCAGTTCATAATTCCAGTGGACAGCTCATTTGATCAGGAGATGTTGGAGATATATAATATATATATGCACAATGAATGACCAGCTTATCACTATTCTCTTAGCTTAAGACCATATTAAGTGCACCCAAATGGTATATAGTGTATAATCTTGGCAATGATGCTAATCCCTCTCAAAGTCCCTTCTTTCCCTGGTTCCCTCATTCCCTCTTTGTGCCCTCTTACATGCACTCCCATGCACTCCTTTTAATGGATTTTTTTTTCCTGTGCCCACACTGGAAGGGTTAATTGCTCATTTATGCCTAGGTGACTGTGAAAAGCTGTCTTATGTATCTGATCCTCTGCTCTGACAGGCTCCTCTGCACTGCTACACTGTTCCCTACAGCCTCTTCTTCTCTTTGCTCCAGAGGTCTAAGTTCCTTTGATGTCTTGAGGATGGCCCAGAGTATCACTAAAGGGCTTTGTTTTCAAGTAAGTTTTACATAATGTGCTAGTATGTGATTCATACTAGCACATTATGTCTTTACCTTGCGGGGGATTTTTTTACTACAGCTTTCAACAGTGAATTAAACGTTTCTGCAAATCTCCATGGCAGAACAGACAACAAGCATTGCAACATCTTGACCCTAAACTGACTAACAAAGGAGGTTGCCCAGACATACATTTGCAGGTGTAAATCCATAGCTGGCAAGTCCCATTACTGGTTCACCAGATCCTCGGTGGTAGACCAAATGCTAGCTCCCGAGTTTCTCATACTGATGTCTTTCTTTTAGCTCAAGTTCTCCTGGGTTCCCCCAGCTCCTCCTAGAACTGGACCTTCCATCTTTTTATATATTGCACCAGGTGGAAGGCCGGCCCAAGACAAAAATCCCAAGAACTGGGATGCTGACGTTTACCCTTACCCCAGCCTGAGCAAGCTTAACTACCTAACTAATGCAAGGGCCTGCCTAAACACATGTATATGGGTGCGAGTGAAAAAGGCACCATGTGTTTTCCCTGAGGCTGAGATTGTAAAAGGAATAAAGATGGTCCCTACAGCCTCTTCTTCCCTGTGCTCCAGAGGTCTAAGTTCCTTTGATGTCATGAGGATGCTGAGAAACAGTCCACTCCGGAGTGGAGGCAAGCACTGTTTGCCAGGTGAGTGAAGGATCAGGTAAGGCCCCTAGACTAAATGAGCAGTTCAAGGATTAGTTCACCTTTTCAGAAGAAATGAAATGGTAAACTAACACCCTACCCCACCACCATGTCCCTGATGCATTTACCTCCATGGGTGATATGTTGTCTGCTGCTTCCTTGTTGTGGGAAAACACGTGGTGCATTTTGCTCTGCCATATTGTATGGTTGTGCTTGCATTTTGGCTGTGAGGCCAGCAACCTGGGCATACTAAGGTGGAGCAAACTAGGAAGCCACGGTGAAGACCTGAAAGAAGATCTTAACTTGGAGGGGCAGGCTATCATTGAGCTGATGAAAAGAGGGTTTAGGATTCCCCAAAATCCTTAAAGGCTTTTTACTCACCAAAATCTGGTGAGTGTATTTGATGTTGGTGTGCACGGGTGATAGGTGGAAGGCTATAATTATCTTTGGAAATCTTCAGTTTTCATCACAAGGGACTTTATGGTTTTTTTCTGAATTTTTTTTTTTATAAATATGCACTAATAATATGGGACATTTATATTTTGTGCACTAATTAATATGGGACATTTACATTTTGTGATTTATTAATATTTGTATTTAGGTCTATTTTGCACTGTTTATCTATATGATATGTTGTCAGTGCCCATGCAGCTGGTGTAGCAGTCAGGGGATTTGAAACTCCCTGCTTTTCTCCCTCTTCTTTCTGCATTCCTTCCAGGACAGGTCACAGGGATACTCTGGGCCATCACTAACCAATCAGAATTGCTCTGATCCATACTGGATACGCTGTAGAAAGACAACAGTCAAGTCCCCAGACTGCTACACTATCTGTGTGAGGAATGACAGCTCTTCTCCCATTGTGGACCTAAGGGGTTGGAAGAGTGTATGATGTAAGTTCACCTTCTCATTTTTGTTTCTGAAAAGGTGAACTAACCCCTTAGTCTAAATTCACATGTGTGGGGTACCTTTCTCCATGCACATGCTCACCAATGCCCGGGACCAGGCAGGGACCATGTTCACATGAATGTCAAACATTATGGCAGTTCCCCAACTTAGGGATGAGCCGTGCACTGTGTGTGGTCACGTAACATGCAAAGTTCTTCTGCAAAGCCTTCTGTCCTGTCTCACCACACACCTTACTTGTAATATGTTGCATTTAGGAGGGGTACTGTTGAGCCTATGCCCTCTCTACCTATCCTCAATATCTCTACCACCTCACTCCCAGTGACATAATGGGGTCCCTCTGAGCACATAGCACGGACCTCATGCATGCTCTCACTTAACTCCTTCCACTCTCCCACACAAATCAGCCAGGCCATGGGTCTCTGTAACGTGGGTTCAATCCCAGATACTTTTGAGGAACCAGCCGCTGGGGAGGAAGCTAGATTGTCAAATCCCTTGCTACCAGAGGACCCTCCACCATGCCAGGTGCCACGTTTCATGACAGGTTGCTGTACACTTTCCACCAACTCTTGGTTACACAAAGCAAGTGCATTCCTCCTCCATTTGTCTTGCCGAGTTAACCCCTTTTGTAGTGGCCTTTCTTCATACCCCGTGTGCTTTGTTGATCCTGTTCCTTCATAAGCCAGAGCATGCAGCCTTTTAGAATAACCTAAAGTGGTAGTAAAGCCACTTTGTTAAATTTTACCTACAGGTAAGCTTTATTATAAGCAACGTTTAGGAGATAATTATTATACCGGTGCCATTCTTTCAGAGCACTGTGCCATGTCCCGAGACTCCCGATGATGTCATCGGAGCTCAGCCAGCCAGATGGCCAGAGCTTGCAGATCCGGAAGGAAGACCTGGTGAAGATGGAAGTGCTGACAGTGCGCCGCTGGAGGGCTTCGTTTTAGGGTAAGTTTTATATGTGATGCATATTAGCACATTATGCCTTTACCTTGCAGGGGATTTTTTTTTTTTTTTTTTTGGGACGCGGTTTACTACCACTTTCAACAGTGAATTAAACGTTTCTGCAAATCTCCATGACAGAACAGACAACAAGCATCGCAACATCTTGACCCTAAACTGACAAAAAGAGGCTGCCCAGGCATATCTTTGCAGGTGTAAATCCATAGCTGGCAAGTCCCATTACTGGTTCACCAGATCCCCAGTGGTAGACCAAATGCTCCCGAGTTTCTCGTACTGATGTCTTTTTTAGCTCAAGTTCTCCTGGGCACCCCCCTCCCCGAACTGGACCTTCCCCCTTTTTATATATCACACGAGGTAGAAGGCTGGTCCAATACAAAAAACCCAAGAACTGGGATTCTGGAGTTTACCCTTACCCCAGCCTGAGCAAGCTTAACTACCTGATACCAGGACCTGCCTAAACACATACTGTATATATGGGTGCAAGTGAAAAAGCACCATGTGTTTTCCCTGAGGCTGTGATTTTAAAAGGGATAAAGATGCAGGGACCTTTTGAAGCATTTGCTGCAGGTACAGCAGCCCAATGAATGGCCTGCCATGCCCGTGCATACACAACTCGCACCAATCGGATAGCCTTAAACAGTAACTCCACTTTTGTTGAGAAAAAAACAATCTCCTCTGTGTTATCAATGTACATTGCAAGGATTTTAGCAAACTTTGTTGCAGATTCCTACCTGTTTGTGCTCTGAAGGAATAGCTCTGTGTTAGACAATGTCCTGTGCATAGCAATTCTGAACGAAGGTGACTGATTCATTGTAAGCAGCTGATGAACTTTCAGGGTTCTAATGAGAAAATATGCAGTGCCTTCATCTCTTCCAAGTGCTTGAAGTGGTTGTAAAACTATACATTTTTTACCTTAATGCATTCCCTGAATTAAGGTAAAACCTTTTTTTAGATAGCTATATGCCCCCCCCCCCCTCCCCCCATACTTACCTGAGCCCGCACTCGATCCTGTGCCTGTCTGTAGTATCTCTGCCTGCTCTCAAAGGCTTTGCTGAGGCAGTGGTAGCCATTGACTCCTGCTGCTGTTAGTCAAGTCCTGTGATGAGGGAGCAGGGGGTGGGGCTGAGCCACATTGTCTGTGTATATGGACACAGGTAGCGCAGCTTGGGATTGAGCACACAGGTGTGCAACAATATAGAATGTGGCTTCCTATGGTGGCACACTGAGAAGAGGAGCCAAGAATACCCCAGGAAGGGACATTTGTAGCAGGTAAGTATATAATTTAAAAAAAAGACTTTATAATCAATGTAAAGTGGTTGTAAAGCCTCACATATACCCAGTGAAGTGACTGGCCTCAGGTGATACACAGAGATGAAATAAATCCTCCTACATATGTTATACCTGATTATCTGTAGTTTTCTCTTCTTGACATCCACTCTAAGTGCAGAATTCATACATCTTGTCTGGGCCTCCAGAAAAAAAGGTGTGGAGAGCTGAAGTTACACTCTGCAGAGCTCAGTGAGGAGAGCTCTAAGTGCTAATTGGAGGGAAGAGACACACCCCCTTCTATACAGCTCACAGACACAGAGCTGAGACTGTCAATCTGCTGGAGGTCCCTCCCCTGTCACCATTTTTCTCTTGGTGTCAGGAAAACTTGTCAAACGTGATTCATGCTAAGGCTCCATGCACACGGGGCGTTTTAAAACCCCGCTGGTAACGTTAGCTGTGTAAAGTTACGTTAAAAACGTTAAAAAAGTTTTTCAGCATTTTTTTGGGTTTTTGTATAAGCATTTAGCTGCGTTTTATAGTTTTTTTTTTACCAAAAAAAAATTTTTTTGTCAAAAAAAGTGCAAAAAACTCTGGTTTGCCGCAATTTACCGCGTTTTGCCGTGTTTTTCAGCGTTAGAGTATTTTTAAAGTTAAAAAACTCCTCTACGAACCCACTACTCCTGGGTTTTTTTTCCAGTCAAAAAACGTCCCTGCCAAAACACATTGATTACAGTCTATGTGTACATGGACACATAGGATAACATGCTGGGGGGTTTACTGGCTGTAGAAAAAAATGTCAAAAGCCAAAAACAGCAGCAGTAGAAACGTCCAGTGTGCATGAGGTCTAATAGCAGAGGAATGAGGAAGCAGAAATGACACTTAGTGCTCTGGATTGAGACAAGGACACAATACAGAGGGATATGCTTTTTGCATATTCATGTCTGAGGTTTACAACCACTATAACACACAGAGTATCTCACCAAAACTTAATTTTTGTTGTAGAGGATGCCTAAAACCTGGCTTGTATCTTAGTGCAGAATTCTTCACCCAAGCAGGAAATGACATTTCTGGAAGTGTGTACAGACCGCCTCCAGGTTGCCATATTGCCTTGAAATCATGGAAAATACAGCTCTGCAGATTGAGAAGGAAAAGTAACTTTTATTAACATTAATTATAATATTTCTTCTGTAGCAATTGCATATGCTAATTTTTTTTTTTAATCTACTATATTTTTTCCAGGAAAGTGGAGTTACCCTTTAACAGCCCCACTGGAAGGAAGCAGTTTTTCCTTTTCTGGTATTAAACCCAACAGCAAACATTGATTGTATTGCAACTCATCAATTTTTAGATGTGATGGCTGCATTAGCTTTTGTTTTTTAAGCTTTCTCTCTTATATTTTCACTTGGTGATCCAGCCATTAAGTCTGTTGTTTTTCTACAGAACAAGCTATCCTGCAGATGTAGCAGAGGGTTGAAACCAACCATTTACCACTGACAGGGGTACTTACAATGATCAGCTTTTATTTATGCAAAACCTTTACCCCAAAAGAGAAAAAAAAACTGCTACCATAACTGTTCAAAGAGTGTTAGCTGGAGTTTGGCTTCAATTTGTTAGTGTATCTAAATCTGCTAGTACTTCTAAGGCAACTTTTACATAAGGCTTTGCGCTCACAGGGGCCTCTTGGCCACCAAATTTGCCTAACGCAGCCGCTGGAAAATAAAAGTAATGTGGTAGCTCCATATCTGCCGATCACTTTCACAGAGACGGGCCCTCCTCTTCCTGTGGTTCCCACTGGATACTGGAGTCCGAGACAAATTTATACCTCAATCTCACATGCACCCTTTCCTGGCCAGTACAACCAGAAGACATATCTAACCAAGCTGATCTGTGCTTGGTTAGATGGTGTGAAGGGCAGGGGAGACATTGGGGTCTATTAGACCCCCTGATGTCTCCATAAAGAGTACCTTTCACCTGCCCAATTCTATCATATAGGGGTGTATTAACCCCTTTTGATAGCAATCATGTAAAAATAAATGAAAAAAAAGAAAAAAGGTTTAAAAATAAAAATTAAAAAAATAAAATAAAAAATATGTCGTAACCCCCATTACATTGCACACCTGCGCAGACGCAAACCCAGGATGTACATGCATATGTACACTGTGGTTGCACCACACGTGACATATCGCCGCAAATGTCGGAGTGAGAACAATAAATCTAGCACAAGAGCTCCTAGTTAACTCTAAAGACATGGAATGGTTGGTATCTATTTACTCGACGCAACTTCATCTTTTATATTTTAACCAAATATGGGTATTCCATTGTGTGTTTTTGCACTACAATTTATTTTCTTTTTCTCCTGAAAATTTGCGTTTAATAAACAGTTGTGCAAATATCATGTGACATAAAAATGTGCAACTATCATCTTTTTATTCTACAGGGCCTCTGCTTTCAGAAAATATATAATGTTCTAGGATTTAAGTAACTTTTTTGCCAAAAATTGAGATTTTTTTCATGTATGTGAAAAATAAAAAAAGAATTGCTGTGGAGCTGAACTGGTTGCTGTGCGCAGGCCCTGTTACGTCACCTCTCACGTAACTTAAGACTTCTGGAGCTATGTCCGCCAGCCAATGAGAAGTGATGTTGCGTCTGCGCATGTCACCCCTCCCATCCACCACACGAGAATCTCAATCTGGGAAGGTCTGCTGTGTAGTTTTCGGATGGACAGACATATGAGCGTGAGTGGGGCCTCATGTCTGAGTTTTGTCTAAGGCCTCACAAAGCCTAGAGCCACCTCTGTTACCCCTAAACATTTTCAATTTGTATGCAATCAGCCAGGCCCTTGCACTACATAGTTGAAGGTAAATCTAAAGGAAATTGAAGAAGAAAATTGTATAATGTATGGCCAGCTTAAAGCAGAGTTCCAGCCCCTGCCACCTCCTCCATTAAAAGTCAGCAGCTACAAATACTATAGCTGCTGACTTAATAATAGGGCACTTACCTGTCCAAGGATCCATTGGTATCCTCACCCCAAAACAATTCTTCAATCAACTGTCTGGTGCTGGTGCCGCGATTTTAACTAAGGGATACCGTCAGTGAAGCCTTGCGGCTTCACTGCCAGTGTCCTACTACACATGCGTGAAGTGCCCTGCGCTTTGTAAATGAGCCGCAGTTCTCTGGGACCTTGGAGGGGGAAAGCTGAACTTCATGCTCAGTTCGCCTTGGGGAACTGAGCCAGGGGCTGACTGACCATTTGGAAACTCGGGCACTGCCCGAGGGCCCGGGGTCAGTATGGGGCCCCTTGAGATGCCCCTGGTACCTTTTTCATAGGCTTTTTTGAGTTTGGGCAAGGATACAGGGGCCCCATGATCCCCTATTGCCCGGGGGCCCCATGAGTTGTCAGTCCGCCCCTGAACTGAGCTGAAAGTGAGAGTGGGTACCTGACAAAACCAGGTACCCACTCCCCCCCAAATGTGGCAGCAGATGGTGGGAAGAGGCAAAAAAGCAGAGGTGGAACTCTGCTTTTACACTCCCCTCCCCATAGACTAACAGTGCTGTTATCTGCTGTGCCTCCTGTTCTCCTTCATCCAGAGTGGAGGCACTCTAATACAGTAGATCACCAGGAGAAAATAGAGGGAAAAAAGCCTTAACAGCCCAATCCCACGGATCCGACTTTAAAATCGTGTGAAGTCGCATGATCTCAAAGTCGGATATCATTCCGACTTAAGGTGAGACTTGCAAGACATCTGCGGCTTGCAAGACACAGATGTCTATGCAAGTTGCACCTGAAGTATTGCATGTACTTTAGAAATCAGTACGGCTCCGACCAAGTCGGAATCACACCGATATGACCGCTTTAATTGTGGACAATAGAGTCCAACTTGCCATGTGATTTGCAACTTGCAAGGCATGGCAAATGGCATGGCAAGTACAGTGGCTAAATGATTAGCACTTCTGCCTGGCAGTACTCGGGTCATTGGTTTGAAACCCAACCACGGCACCATCTGCCTGGAGTTTGCATGTTCTCCCTGTGTCTGTGTGGGTTTCCTCCGGGTACTCCGGTTTCCTCCCATGCTCCAAAGACATGCTGGTAGGTTAATTGGCTCCTGTCTAAATTGTCCCTAGTATGTGTATGTATGAATGTAAATTAGGGACCTTAGATTGTATGCCCCTTGAGGGTTAGGGACTGATGTGAATGTACAATATATATGTAAAGTGCTGCATCAATTGACGGCGCTATATAAGTCCCTATAATAAATGAAAAATAAAGTTGCACCTGTGCAGCGCTATGTCAGTTGAAGGCGCTTTATAAGTACCTATAATAAATAAAAAATAAAGTTGCATCTGTGCAGCGCTGCGTAAATTGACGGTGCTATATAAGTACCTATAAAAAATAAAGTTGCACCTGTACAGCACTGAATACATTGACGGAGCTATATAAGTACCTATAAAAAAATAAAGTTGCACCTGTACAGCGCTGCATAAATTGATGGCGCAATATATAGTAAGAACCTATAAAAAATAAAGTTGCATCTGTGCAGCGCTGTGTAAATTGACGGTGCTATATAAGTACCTATAAAAAATAAAGTTGCACCTGTACAGCACTGAATACATTGACGGAGCTATATAAGTACCTATAAAAAAATAAAGTTGCACCTGTATGGTGCTGTGTAAATTGACGGCGCTATATAAGTACCTATAGAAAATAAAGTTGCACCTGTACAGCGCTGCATACATTGACGGCGCTATATAAGTACCTATAAAAAAATAAAGTTGCACCTGTACAGCGCTGCATAAATTGATGGCGCAATATATAGTAAGAACCTATAAAAAATAAAGTTGTACCTGTACAGCGCTGCATAAATTGATGGCGCTGTATAAGTACCTATATTAAATACAAAATAAAGTGGCAGCTGTACAGCACTGCGTAAATTGATGGTGCTATAGAAGTACCTATAATAAATAAAAAATAAAGTTGTACCTGTACAGCGCTGCATAAATTGATGGCCCTGTATAAGTACCTATATTAAATACAAAATAAAGTTGCACCTGTACAGCGCTGCATACATTAACGGTGCTATATAAGTACCTATAAAAAATAAAGTTGCACCTGTACAGCGCTGCATACATTAACGGTGCTATATAAGTACCTATAAAAAATAAAATTGCACCTGTATAGCGCTGCATACATTGATGGCACTATATACGTATCTATAGAAAATAAAGTTGCACCTGTACAGCGCTGCGTAAATTGATGGCTCTATATAAGTACCTATAATAAATAAAGTTGCACCTGTACAGCGCTGCATACATTGATGGCTCTATATAAGTACCTATAATAAATAAAGTTGCACCTGTACAGCGCTGCATACATTGATGGCTCTATATAAGTACCTATAATAAATAAAGTTTCACCTGTACAGCGCTGTGTAAATTGACGGCGCTATATAAGTACCTATAGAAAATAAAGTTGCACCTGTACAGCGCTGCATACATTGATGGCGCTATATACGTATCTATAGAAAATAAAGTTGCACCTGTACAGCGCTGCATATATTGATGGCTCTATATAAGTACCTATAATAAATAAAGTTGCACCTGTACAGCGCTGCATAAATTGACGGTGCTATATACAGTTGTGTCCAAAATTATTCAACCCCCACTGAAATTGAGTGTTTTGGCCAGTTTGACATTGCTTTTGATCATTCAGTCATCTTGCTTACATTTACATTAAAGAGGCACTTGTAGGTCAGACAAATATAACATAACAGTTATAATGAAATAACCACAAATGTCTTTTCTGTGCTCACAGCATTATCAGTTTTATTCAACCCCCAAGTGACATTCAATCTTAGTACTTAGTACAGCATCCTTTTACAGTTATAACAGCTTTTAAACGTGAAGCATAGCTTGACACAAGTGTCTTGCAGCGATCTACGGGTATCTTCGCCCATTCTTCATGGGCAAAGGCCTCCAGTTCAGTCACATTCTTAGGCTTGCGCACTGCAACTGCTTTCTTTAAGTCCCACCAGAGGTTCTCAATCGGATTTAAGTCTGGTGACTGCGATGGCCACTCCAAAATGTTCCAGCCTTTCCTCTGCAACCATGCTCTAGTGGACTTGGAGGTATGCTTGGGATCATTGTCCTGTTGAAAGGTCCAACGTCTCCCAAGCCTCAGGTGTGTGACGGACTGCATCACGTTTCCATCCAATATCTCCTGGTACTGAAGAGAATTCATGGTACCTTGCACACGCTGAAGCTTCCCTGTACCTGCAGAAGCAAAACAGCCCCAAAGCATGATTGACCCTCCACCATGCTTCACAGTAGGCAAGGTGTTCTTTTCATCATAGGCCTTGTTCTTCCTCCTCCAAACATAGCGTTGATCCATGGGCCCAAACAGTTCTAATTTTGTTTCATCAGTCCACAGAACACTATCCCACAACTTTTGTGGTTTGTCCACATGGCTTTTGGCATACTGCAGTCGACTCTTCTTATTCTTTGGAGACAGCAAGGGGGTACGCCTGGGAGTTCTGGCACGGAGGCCTTCATTACGCAGTGTGCGTCTTATTGTCTGGGCTGAAACTTCTGTACCCACATCTGACAAATCTTTTCTCAGTTCCTCAGCAGTCACACGGGGACTTCTCTCCACTCTACGCTTCAGGTAGCGCACAGCAGTCGAAGTCAGCATCTTCTTTCTGCCACGACCAGGTAGCGTTTCAACAGTGCCCTTTGCCTTGAATTTGCGAATGATGCTTCCTAAGGTGTCTCTTGGTATGTTTAACATCTTTGCAATCTTCTTATAGCCATTGCCCTTCCTGTGAAGAGAAATCACCTCTTCTCTTGTCTTCCTGGACCATTCTCTTGCCTTCACCATGTTTGTAACCACACCAGTAAATGTCTAGAAGGAGCTGAGTATCACAGTCATTTTAAAGCTGCCTAATTGGTGCTTATTATGCTTGATTGCTGCTCGGTGACATCCACAGGTGTTTTCAATACCTGATGGAAAGCACCTGTATGAACCTCTGTTCTTCAGAGTGGTAGTCTTTAAGGGGTTGAATAATTGTGGCAATGAAGAAACCACATAAGAACCATTTACTACTGTATTACATAAACAATTGATGTCATTTTAGTTGCATTTGGGTAGTTACAACGTCCTTGTAGGATTTGATTCTGAATACAATTCCAAATGTACACTATAGTCCCTAAACCCCTTTACAGCATTGGGGGTTGAATAATTTTGGACACAACTGTAAGTACCTATAGAAAATAAAGTTGCACCTGTACAGCGCTTTGTAAATTGACGGCGCTGTATACTGTAAGTACCTATAATAAATAAAGTTGCACCTGTACAGCGCTGCATAAATTGTATTATATAAATACTTACAGTAAATAAAACTAAAGTTGTACCTGGTGTAAACCACCACCTGTAATGCTCGGTAAGCTGCAATGTGTTTTAATGTGGGTGGAATGCCCCTTTAAATGAAGAATGCCATCAAGGCACAACGATGAAGGATGTGGAAGGATGACATCACCCATCAGGTTTCTACTGAACAAGGTTAGCCATGAGACTCCCCGACTACACCATCCAAGTATTGTCTTGGCAGACTAAGGTCGCTGTAACCTAAACCCCCCGCAGCTGGCAGTGTAGGGGAGGCTTGGCTGGTGAGCGGAGGAGCCGGGGATTCGCTTCTATGTGAAGCATTACGGTAGGAGGGCTGTGTCCGCTCAGGTCCTGCTGCCAGTGAGGTTTAAAGTTTCAGCAGATGTGGGAAGACAATGATTGGGATGGAACGATCGTCGGTGACAGTGTGCTGGGACTGAAGGCTCAGCCATGGATGGGCTCCGCTCTGGGTGATCAGCAAAGACGAGGAAGGCTGCAGGGAAGACACATGGGTGGATCAAGGAGGACAAAGTAATTGCAGAGAAAACAGTGCACACCCCATTGAAGGAGTTGTGACTTGTCAGCGAGGAAGCAATTACTTATTGTATGTAGTGCTGTGTGCTCAGGATTTGTGCAAGGGACCTCCAAGAGTGCATCTCCCATGGCTGAGCCATCCAGTCTGGACCTGAGAGACATAGAGATCAAACTGGGGCGCAAGGTGCCGGAGAGCCTGGCCAGATCCCTGAGAGAGGAGCCCCCCACCACCACCGATGGCTTCCCCCAACACGTCCTGCCTCTCCCCGTCCCCCAGTCCAGTACCCTGGAGAGGCTGGAGACCAAGATCCAACTTCTCCGTCAGGACATGGTAAGTGTCACCACAGACAGCTGTGGATCCAGAGGGACAGCTGCTCCTGTCTTCTGCTGAGGGCTGTCACATAGACATGTCAGAGCGTTCACATCCAAGTGTCACTGGGTGGGCTTTCCTAGTTAAATGGCACGCCAGATGTAGCCGACTGCCTTTTTAAACATGAACGCACATGCACAAATGAATTTCAATGTGGTACTTTCAAGTATGTCTCAAAAAAGTACCGCATGCTGCATTTTTTCAAATGGGAACACACTGCAAACGCAAGGGAGTGCAACTCAATAAGCCCCAGTACACTGATGCGGTGTGGGATTCACAGTAATTCCCGTGTGTTTCTCGCGCAGCAACACAATCGCACTGCGTTCAACGCGTGTCAATGTTAACACCCCTAGGTCGGTTAGCAAATGCAGTGTGATTGGCTGAATTGGATGGTATGAGTGTGAACACCCATGTGATCCAATTCCAGTGCATAAAAAGAAAAAAAATGCCTGCTGGTGTAATGCGATTTTAGCCATACAAAATGAATGGGCACAAATTGCACTGCAAAGAATCGCATGCGATTTGAACAGGAATGCAGTGCAATTCCTGACTCCGGGGTTTCCTGCACTGCAATGGTGTGGACTGGGCTTATTTAGGCCATAGATGAGGATTTTTTTGTTTTGTTTTTTCATTCAACCAGCGGGTTGAAAAAAAATGTAAATCCCCCCATCCACACAGTCAGTGTGGATGGAGAAATCCTTCCCACTGAGCTATTGTATTCTGACAGCAGGGGGACCTACCTGAATCAGAATACACTGATCAGTGCTGTCAGCTGTAGCCTGCAGCGCTGATTGAGTAGCAAAACTCCGATAGGGTGGTTGTACAGAGGTCGATTCGTAGATCAGCAAAATATATAATGCCAAAAAATACACTGAAACTGCACTGCGAATACGTTACAAACGCATGTACACATGCATGTGGAACTACACAATGAAGGCAGGGATTGCATTGTTAGCCCGGGTTCACACAGATGCGGTGCGGAATTAGCTGCGTTTTGAGTGCGAATTCTGCACCGCATCACAATTGCACCCCGTTCATGCGAACCGCTGTGGGTGTGTATGTTAAGTTATCAACACCCCGACATCGGTCCGCAAAACGCGGTGCGATGTGCAGAATCGGATCGCATAGGTGTGAATACCCATGCTATCCGATTCTATTACGGACCAAAAAAGGGTCCTGCACGTTTTCGGTGTGGGTGCGGTGCAAATAGCTATTAGCTATACAAAATGTATGACTCCAATCGCACCACACAAAAATTGCATGTGATTTGTACAGGAATGCGGTGTGGTTCACATGGGATTTACCTCACTGCTGTAGTGTGAACCTAGGCTTTTTTTTTTCCCCTCTTACCTGTACTACTGGCTGGCCAGTGCTAATCACATGGCCAGTGATGCCAACGTTGTCTGGTATTACCCTCCATCGCATACTGTATCCCATGCCACCAGCTTCTATACTGAAGTTAGCGGAGGCTAGGTGTCTCTTTCAGGTTTTTACACTCTGTCCCTGATGAAGTGCCACTGTATATGTACATGTACATATGTCCCTGATGAAGTGCCAGAGACTGTCCAGTACATGCTCGATTGTTGCTCAGAGCCTCCTGGGATGGGTGAGGTGAGTATCCCAGGAGGCTCTGGGAAGGTGGGGAGACCTCATTCTCGCCTAGGCAAGAAACCAGGAAGTGCGGGGCTGGCACCTACTGAATAGGTAGTAGGGCTTGATTACACTTGCGGTTGGAAGGGTGACCGTAAAAAAACAAAGGTGAACGAATCCTAAGGCTTGGCTCACACCAATGCTCTTTGCATTTGATCCATTTTTGCATTTCACTTTGCATTTTTACACACGCGTTTTTACCACGTTTTGGAGTTTGTTTGGTTTTTTTTTCAGCTTTTTTCTTTTTTGTTTGTTAAAGGTAAAATATTTTTGTTGCTGGGCAGAATAAAACTCAAAAAGCGGCAAAAACGCATTACATGTATTTCAACAGCGTCTCCACTGAATATTGTTGTGGCAAAAACGTTCCTTTTTTACATTCAAAAAAGTCCCTTACCCTTTCCAAAAACACTGAAAAATACATAGATGTGAACATGTCCCATAGGAAACCATGTTAAATGGACTGTAGTGCGTTTATGCAAAAAGCAGTAAAAAAATCACATTGGTGTGAACCAAGCCTTATAGTGTACTGCCTTTCAGTTTAAAACCTAAAACCCAGCATGAGCTTTTTTCCAGTTTTGGATGGATAATGAAAAGGTTCAAACTAGGGCTGTACCGAAATGAAAATTCTAGTGCCAGAACTGAAAACAAAAATTCAGGATGCACTTGGCCGTAAACCAAAATGGACACTGACATTGACACTGGAAGCGGGCCGGTGTAGTGATCTGTCATCCGCCGTGTCCCGTGGTCACAGCCAGTGACAGATCGCTCCGGAGGGTTTCCGCTCGGCCGTCATTGTATGGGATGGACGTCAGGTGCATGGGGTGGGTGTCAGGTGCGCAGGCTGTGCATGGGATGGGTGTCAGGTGCGCAGATGACACCCATCCCATGCACAGCCTGCGCACCTGAAGCCCATCACAAGCACAGCCTGCGCACCTGACGCCCATCCCAAGCACAGCCTGCTTCCCCTGACGCCCATCCCATGCACAGCCTGCTTCCCCTGACGCCCATCCCAAGCACAGCCTGCTTCCCCTGACGCCCATCCCAAGCACAGCCTGCTTCCCCTGACGCCCATCCCATGCACAGCCTGCTTCCCCTGACGCCCATCCCATGCACAGCCTGCTTCCCCTGACGCCCATCCCAAGCACAGCCTGCTTCCCCTGACGCCCATCCCAAGCACAGCCTGCTTCCCCTGACGCCCATCCCAAGCACAGCCTGCTTCCCCTGACGCCCATCCCATGCACAGCCTGCTTCCCCTGACGCCCATCCCATGCACAGCCTGCTTCCCCTGACGCCCATCCCATGCACAGCCTGCTTCCCCTGACGCCCATCCCATGCACAGCCTGCTTCCCCTGACGCCCATCCCATGCACAGCCTGCTTCCCCTGACGCCCATCCCATGCACAGCCTGCTTCCCCTGACGCCCATCCCATGCACAGCTTACTTCCCCTGACGCCCATCCCATGCACAGCCTGCTTTCCCTGACGCCCATCCCATGCACAGCCTGACACTGTCAGGTGCGCAGGCTGTGCATGGGATGGGTGTCACGACCCCCCTGACACCCATTTTATGCATAACCTGCGGCCCCTGACACCCATTTTATGCATAGCCTGCTCCCCTCACAGTGTAGTAAACTTAAAAGCAGCCCAGCTCGGTCCATCCGGTCAGAACGGAGCAGGTTGGAACCAAGATGCAGCGGCACTCTCTCAATCTCCTCTCCTCTACTGCACTGGCCAAAGGACATTTTTGGCAACTGTATCAGTTTGTTTTTTTTTTATATCGGCAAAATGCCGATAGGGCTTATTTCGGCCAAAACAATTCGGCAACTAAAATTTCGATGCCTCCCTAGTTAAAACCTCTGTCAAGTGTCTGTGAACCCATTCTGAAGATTCCCCTCACTTCCTGTCCCTATGGTAGGGAGTCATAGGGACACAAAGTGGTGTGAAATCTCTCCAATGAAAGAGTAAGCAACAAAAACACAGTTTTGGTAGAGTGGGGAAAGGTTAAATCTATTGGCAAGCTTTTTATGGCTTTCTTTGTATTCCAGTCCCAAAGATCTCCATGCCTTTCATTGCTCGTACTGGTGTCACAAGGGCAGGAAGTGAGGAGAAATCACCCTAGCGGGGATACAGACTGCAACAAAAACTTGAGAGATGTTCCAGCTGTTCCCTACTCTATCCAGACCTTAAAGACCACGCACTTTTTTTTTTTTTTTTTTGTGATGGAGTATGGAATGGTTACAAATCCCTGTTTATTACTACCGGAGTCCCCACTAAGCTGAGTCTCCCTCTCTTTTTGTCCTGGTGACCATAGTTTTGTGTAGTCGCTGAGCTGGATCAGTAGAGGACTCCGGTAAGTGTTGAGAGGCGAAAAAGCAGAGAGGAAAAATCAGCTTAAAAAGGTTGCTTATAGTCACCTTTTGTACACACATTTGAGCGCATCAAGCATTTGGCCATTCATTGATTCCGTTGGCCAGTATTAACTTATTCTGGCCATTGGAAAGAATGAACACTCACCCTGGGTTCACACATCTGCAGTGCGGCATATCGCATGTGATTCGCACAGGAACTGCACCGCATTCCTGTGCAAATCACATGCGAATTCTGTGCAGTGCGACTTGAGCCATACATTTTCCTATGGCTCAAATCGCACCGCACCAAAAAGGTGCAGGACTCTTTTTTTTGGTCCACACTAGAATTGGATTGCATGGATATTCACACCTATGCGATCCGATTATGCACCGCGTTTTGCAAACCGATTTTGCGGTGTTGTTAACATACACACCCACAGCGTTTCGCATGAATGGGGTGCAATTGTGATGCGGTGCGGAATTTGCACTAAAACTGATGCAAATTCTGCACCGCATCAGTGTGAACCCAGGCTGAAGCTCTATGTGCCTAGCATTTAGGCCCGTTTACAAGTTTTTAGGGTTACATACACTTTCAGTAAGGTAGGATTAAAGTGATTGTAAACCCTCACCTTGTAAAACAACCCATTCAGTTTTAAATAGAAATGAAAGGCAAAACATTTGTGTATAGATATAGAAACACATTATAATTACCTTACCCTTCCCTCTCCCCCCCCCCCCTTTTTTATAACTGATGACATTCCCTCTGTTCTTAGCTGCATAAGAGCTGGGGAGGAGAAACAGCAAAACACTGATCTTCCCAGTGAATGGCTATGTAGGAAAGGGTGTGTCAGGACAAGTCTGATCTCCTAGATTGTAAGTCTGATCTCCTCTTTTATTGAACTGTATTGTTGCTGTATTGTCTTCTGTTATATTGTAAAGCGCTGAGCAAACTGTTGGCGCTATATAAATCCTGTATAATAATAATCATTGAAGGAGAGCAGGCTTAGTTCCCAGCACAGCCAGAAAACCAACCATTCCTAGTGTGGTCAGTTTTTGATAGGAAAGCAAAGGGACTGGCAAGAACACCAGGGATTTCATGCAAAGGAAGCAATACAAGGAGAACTGGATACTTTTTCATACAAGTGCATGGTACAGCAGGCACATATCAGGAATATAAAATATTGGGCTTACGTATTTTTTAATACTTTTGTCAGATTTTATTTTTTATTATAATTGTCTGTGACCTGATAGGGAGATTTCCCCTCACTACCAGTCTTTGCAAATTGCACCCTAAGGAAAAAACAGGGAGTGATAAAATAAAATAGAAATTAAATAAAATGAAATTAAATAAGAAATTAAAGCAATAAATATTGATAAATACCTGTCAGCTCTTCTGACCCTTCCCAATTGTCATTTTTAAAGGAAACATATTGCATTATTTCTCAGAGTTATTATTGTGATGTTTACCTGAATGTAATTGTCTGAATTGTACCTGCTTGCTGTGTTCACAATGGGCTTTTGTACAGTTTTATTTCTTCAGTAGTGGCTATTATCAGAGGAGTGCAGTTATCACCCTTACTAGCATACTAGGGTAAAATTGTTTATCTCTAGACGTTATTCTGTGAACAGTCCATCTGAGCAGATCAGAGCAATTTCTTTGATAGAGGGAAGCAGTGAAGTGCAATCACTGAACTGCAATACTAAGCAAGAACAGCCTGCGTGTGTAATTGACAATAGTGGCTGCCTTCATGCAGATATTTAAAACTAAATATGTTTGTTGTTTTTTTAACACCCACATACAGTACAATGTGATAGTTAACATTAAAATTGAACAACTAATAAAAACAGTTACTTATGTAGGAGTTTTTTTACCCACCAAAGGATTTTTATTTGTGTCCATCCAGTTCTGTGATTTACACAACCCTGCTATGCAGTGCAGCCAGGGTAGTGATCTACCTGACTTTAACCCAGCAGGGTCACTTCCCTTCCCCTAGCCTGCAATTGAACAGGCAAGAAGCAGCAACAGAGTGATTGGGTCACTCTGCCTGTTCTACTCTTTCTTTCAAGTCAGCACAACAGATTGGCTCCTAGTACAGCCCTTCCCTGCCTATCCAAGTACTCTTGTACAATGGATTAAAAAGTTGGCACCAAGTCAGTTTTAAAAATACATAATAATTGCATCTAAAAAACATGACATTATTTGTTAATGCATAATTTCAAATATTGGTGTTTTGATATCTGCCCAGGGGTCAGCTTTAGGCTGGTAGCATCCATATACACTCTATTGCCAAAAGTATTGGGACACCCCTCCATATCATTGGATTCAGGTGTTCCAATCACCTCCATGGCCACAGATGTATAAAATCAAGCCCCTAGGCATGCAGACTGCTTCTACAAACATTTGTGAAAGAATGGGTCGCTCTCAGGAGCTCAGTGAATTCAAGCGTGGTACCGTGATAGGTTGCCACCTGTGCAATAAGTCCCTCTGTGAGATTTCCTTGCTACTAAATAATCCACGGTCAACTGTTAGTGGGAGTATAACAAAGTGGAAGCAACTGGGAACAACAGCAACTCAGCCACGAAGTGGTAGGTCACGTAAAATGACATTGTGGGGTCAGCACATGCTGAAGCGCACAGTGAGCAGAAGTCACCAACTGTCTGCAGAGTCAATAGCTAAAAACCTCCAAACTTCAAGTGACCTTCAGATTAGCACAACAAGAGTGCTTAGAGAGCTTCATGGAATGGGATTCCATGGCCAAGCAGCTGCAGCCAAGTCTTACATCTCCCAGTACAGTGGTGTAAAGCACGCCACCACTGGACTCTAGAGCAGTGGAGATGTGTTCTCTGGTGTGATGAATCACACTTCTCTATCTGGCAATCCAGTGGACATGTGTGGGTTTGGCAGTTGCCAGGAGAATGATACTTTCCTGACTGCATTGTGCCAATTGTAAAGTTTAGTGGAGGGGGGATTATGGTGTGGGGTTGTTTTTCAGGGATTGGGCTTGGCCCCTTAGTTCCAGTGAAGGGAACTCTTAAGGTGTCAGCATACCAATACCTTTTGGACAATTTCATTCTCCCAACTTTGTGGGAACAGTTTGGGGATGGCCCCTTCCTGTTCCAATATGACTGTGCACCAGTCCACAAAGCAAGGTCCATAAAGACATGGATGAGTGAGTTTGGGGTGGAGGAACCTGACTGGCCTACACAGAGTCCTGACCTCAACCCAATAGAACACCTTTGGGATGAATTGAAGCGGCGACGGCAAGCCAGGCCTTCTAGTCCGACATCAGTGCCTGACCTCACAAATGCGCTTCTGGAAGAATGGTTAAATATTCCCATAGACACACTCCTAAACCTCATGGACAGCTGAAGAGTTGAAGGTGTTATAGCTGCAAAGGGCGGCCAACTCAATATTGAACCCTATGGACTAAGACTGGGAAGCCATTAAAGTTCATGTGCATGTAAAGGCAGGAGTCACAATACTTTTGCCAATATAGTGTATGTCTAAACAACACATTTTTAAAGTGGAACTTTACTCTCTCAATCGACATTGACTATTTGTAATCCTTATGCTGCTAGGATTAGATTACATAGATAAGAACAGTTTTTTTTGTTTGTTTTTTATATTTCTTCAGTTACTTCCTGGTTTCTGGCCTAGACAAATGATGTCATACATCCCAGACGTCTTCAGGAGAGGAAGGAGGGGTTTTTCTCCCCTAAGCACACCCCCCTACCTATATGCCGGAGCTAAGGGCAGATGGATTTCAGGAAGTAATTGCAACATGAATCATCTGCCCTTACTCAAGATGGCCACAGCCAAAAATGGGGGGGGGGGGTTCAAAGTGGTTTCTTAATAAAACAAAGTATGGAGACATGGATGGGGGAGTTTGCTATGAATATTATAAATTAATTAAATAATTTTGGTTTGTGGTTCTCAGATGCAGTATATTTCGACGTTTTTAAAGATTCATATTCCAGTAGCAAGGCTAGATATTTTGAAGCAGTAGTCTATTGTATAGTTTTGTGCCATGGATTGGGGATAGGGAGAGAACATTAATCACTTCCATGTGACTTTCATTCCTCTGTTATATGTGCGTAACTGGAAAATGTACGTTCATGATGTACTTTCTTATTACATGTGGGGGGTGACATATAGATGACACACCTAAAGAGATGACTTGTGTAAAATGGGTACAATTAGTTCCAGCTGCACAAAAGTAAACTGTTCTGTAACTCTTCTGCACTAGGAAATGAATGGACACAGAACACAACACAGGAATGCACAAATGTGTGTTTGGTTTAAGTAAATACCATTGGGGTTGTTTGTTGTACACATTCTTTACTTTCAGCACAGATGGGGAAAAAAGCAGAGTGTATATTCACTCATATACCAGGTGATACAACATTTGCAGAAATCAGTACTTAACAGTTGCTATGAGTTACATCCAGGCTATACCTATGGCCACATTCACACCTGCGTTTTGGCCTAATTTATAATGTGTACCTGTGAGAACCCCAGTGGGGGGTCCAAGCGATTAGCTGCAGGAGGGAGCCCCATTGAGAGCAACGGGATACTGTTGGCTCCCGCAGCTAATTGCGGTCACTCGCATGTAATCACTATGCAGCAATCACATGTGAGTGATTGAGCTTGGATGCACACTGTCAGGCCAAAATGCAGGTGCGAATGTAAAAGTAAGCCTGTCAGGAGACAGATATGTATTCTATCATTGCTGACCTCTTTTAAAAATCCTACATATTTTGGTTTCAGTAATTATTAAAGCTGGTCATATGCTGCCTAAAAAGAAAACGGATTCCTCCATACACAAAAATAACAGAAATGGAGGAACCTCTGCTGGGCCATTGTATACGCCAATGGCACCCACCGCTGTCAATGTTAAATTTCGACTTCTCTGTGACTTTCTTTTGCTGTGTGCTATTGCCTTGCCTTTGACAATTAATTATTAAATGTAGACAAAGCCAAGCAACTAGCATTTTCAGAAGCTAATAGCAGCCTATATTACAGGTATCCTTTTTAACCAATATTTATTCAGGCATAGAAGGTATGAAAATCAAATGTGTCAGCAATGAAAGGAATGAGTTGGCAGACTTACCTGGTGTTGGGTGTGTCTGCCTGGCTGAGAACATTGAATATCTGAAGACAAAAGGTAATGTATTTGGTATTTAGCTTCAGCACAGCTGGCCATTATTGTAGAAAAGTAAGCTACAGACCTTCTGAAAATGGCAGTTGTTTGGCTGGGCTGTTATGCTTAATCAGTTTTTTCACAACTTTTGGAGGCCAAATATGCAGATCAGGTGATGACTTTCCTGATTTGAAACTCAAAAAGTAAGCCATTTAATCAGCCAGTCAATTAGCATTTGTAGAATCAGGCCAGTATCCTATTTTCCTAAGGCCACCATGGACAGGAAGATGTCTTGTCATAGTGAGTGGAATGTACTAAAACTGGAGGGTGCAAAATCTGGTGCAGCTCTGCATAGAAACCAGTCGGCTTCTAGGTTTTATTGTCAAAGCTTAATTGAACAAGCTGAAGTTAGAAGCTGTTTAGATACTATGCACATCTGCACCAGATTTTGAGTGTTCCAGTTTTAGTAAATCTCCCTCAGGCTGTTATTCAACAGAGAGTAAGGCAAGCAATAGATGAGCCAACTTTCTTTCCTTCAACCACGGGTTGCAGTGAAGACAATTGCTCGATTTCCCCCATCAACACTGACTGTCCCTCCCGCAGCGCTATTGTGCAATGCTGCCCACTGGCAGAACACAATCACTGCTGGTGGCTACAGCCACTGGCAGTAATCAAATGCAAAAAATCCAACAGGCAGGTTGTACTGAAGTCGATCGATGAATCGACTTTAGTACAACCAGCTTGCCCATAGATGGATTGAATCTCTGCCGATCCCTACTGAAGCAGCTAAAATTGGATCCATCTATGGCCGGCTTTAGATGGAGAAGGGATGAGTCGCCTCCTCTTTTTCTTCTCTTTCATTGTGTGTGCATGTAGCACTACCCTTTGAATAGTTCCTGGATTGTTTTGGTCCCTCCACCTTTCTCCAGTGATGACACACCGTATACCTGGATCCGAGTGACACCGACACACCTGGAAAGTTTCTGTGGGCTTTATTTATAGGAAAAACAAAATAGTTTAGACAAAAATAGTAGAGATGGCTTTATTACAGTAATGAACACTGGCACAGATTATTGCATAGGAGGTACAAAAACATTTGACCTTGCAGGGTAATGGACTGTCCACTATTAGTAATCTCTACTCACTGCACAGTACTGGGGCCCTTTGACACACATTGGAGCACATACTTTCATCTGGGAGTAGAACTCCACTGGCCTTGACAGCCAAATAAACACCCCAGAGTGGCCAAAAAGCCTCTTACTAGGTTCAAAGATTCTGAAGCACGTTCTAGGTCAGTAGCAACTCTGAAACAGTAGCTCTGGAATCACCATTCAGACTCATGTGCAGCTCAACTCTTGGACTCTCAGGAGTAGCAACAGCCCGTAACAGTAGCCACTTAGTTATCGGCTATCAGCAAAAGCAGCACAAGGCCTACAGAGGTCTCCAAGCAATAGACAGTCTCTGGCAGCACATATAGCAGCCATGTGTATCACAGCTGATCTCTGGCACAGCAACTCAACCTTGCAGGCTCGAGATCTCTCCCAGGGCTCTCAACCCTGACAGCACAAAGGGAAACTTCTCTGGGCTCCTTCCACTCTTCTTGTGGGTCCCAACAGCTTTGGTATTCCAAACAAACACACCCCACTACTTCGCCGTCCCCAGGCTCATGTTCTCCTCGTCAGATGGTGGACGGGGATAAAACCCCTGACCAATCCAATTGTTCCTGGCCCTGTCGCCAGGGGATGGTCTGTCCTGGCTGTAGTGACAACCAACAAAATTCCTCCTCTCACCCTGGGCTGTCAAACTCCTGGCAGGGAAGGAGAAACCGTCTGTATGGTTAGGTAAAAAAAGTTCTTCCAGGCAGCGTAGCCTCCCTAGCGGTCTGATTATGTCAGTATTTCTGTGCTCAAAGCGGTACATTTTTTTTGAATGGAAATATGTATTATTTTTTTTTATTGTAGGCCTGTAATTTTTAGGAATAACTCACTGAAATTTGTCCGAACAAGAGTCTAGTAAACATCCCGGGTATGTTAAAATTTGAAGCACAAAATCATAAATTATAATTTAATAAATAACCATAAAAAATAATAATAAATTTAATTAAATAATATAATCAAACCAAAAACACTGAAATTTGAAATATAGCGCCAAGTTCGCACATCACTGAGCAAAGTCGCAAAATCGTTTTCAGTGTCTGATGATGAATTTCCCCACAAATCATTATCACTCCTAGATTGTAAGCTCCAAGGAGCAGGGCCCTCAAACCCCTCCTGTATTGTATTGTTACTGTACTGTCCTGTGTACTGTCTCCCATTATAATGTACAGCGTTGAGCAAACTGTTGGCGCTATATAAATACTGTATTATAATAATAATAATCACTCAATTCTGCAAGTGGTTCTAATTTACTATCGCTGTTCTCTAGCTGGTCTATAACCGCTTTTGACCTAAAGGGACGCTTTTTGGACGCCATGGACATTTCTCAGTTTCCAGGCAGAAAGAACAGTAAAAATGCAGGCAGGGCACAGGACAAAGCACTAGGGACAAAATGTATGTAAAATGGTTTGATACAGTAATGTTTTACTATGTGATTTTAGTGAATGTCACTTTTTCACATTTTTAAATTTCCCGCCGGTTACGTCCCCCGTACGTCCTGATGTCACAGGGAACGGAACCCAGAAGACAGATGCCGGCATCGGCCAGAGGATATTGCCGGGGAAACTGTAGGAGGGACATCGCGGGAGTGCAGGACAAGGTAAGTGAAGAAGAGATCCCGGAGCAACGCTGCAAGGTATTCCCGAGTGTAGCTCAGGGTTACTGTCTTGTGGTGCTGAAACTTTACCCCGAGCTACACTCGGGAATACCGCCAGGGAGGTTAGAGGAGCCTGCAACTACCAGTGTTGCATGTAATTTTCACTCATTAGCTCTCCAAAATGGCTTTTTTAACAAAGCAAGTAAGGTTATACATGCAACAGAACCCAACCTAGCCCAACCATATGTACTATTATTATGAAACATAATAATATGACATTGTTGTAGTCACTATATTTGGCATCATGTCTGATTGAATATAATTCTTTTTTTTTTTTTTTTTTTTTATATATTTTATTTTTATTGATTGCAGCTTACAAAACAAAAGAAAACCTTTTTATACATACTTATCTACAATTTATTAAAAATTTTCCCAGCCCCATTTTATAGTTACTTAGTTAGTCTGGCTGAAAAGTCTATGATATAAAAGATAAAAGTCCATCCAGTTCAACCATTAAAAAAAAAAAGTTATAATCCTATACCCACAGATCAAATTCCCCAACCCCCCCAGGACCTCACTTTTTTTCCTTTTCTTATTGTTCCTCTAGTATTCCTTCTTTGCGTCTACATTTTTCCTCTGAACTCCTTTTACCCTCTCCCCCATCAGTACAGCAAACCTCTGTGTGAGTTTAAACTCATTCCAACCTTTCCAGATTTTCCTAATTTTACCCATTTTATCTTCTACACTATAGTAGAATTTCTTCTTCCCTCTTCTTTTTTTTTTTTTCTTTTTTGGTATATTTTCCACCCTTCTTAACCAGTCCTGTAACTTGGGCATCTCCTTGGCCTTCCAAAACTTCGGTATCAACCCTTTTGCCGAATTTAGTAAATGAGGTATCATTGTATTCCTATATTGCTTAACTGTTAGGTCAGTGTTATGGAATAGGCACACCCATAGGTCTTTACTTACAGTATTTCTCCTCCTATTTTTTGGACTACATCTCACCAAAATTCCTGTATTTTGGGACACTCCCACCTTATATAAATCATTGTGCCCTCCCACATCCCCTCCAGCAAAGAAGTGAATTTTCTGGATGTAACTTATGAGCTCTACTGGGTGTAATATACCATCTTGTTATAAATCTATAATTCATCTCGACTGTGTTCATATCAACTGCCTCGTGTGCCATTTCAAAAAAATTTTTTTCAATGCCGATCACCTAACTGTGTTTTCAAATTTTTTTTCCATCTTCTCATAAACAGTGATACTACCAGTTCAGCCATGACAGTCAGTGTCCTATAAATACGCAAAGTACAATGTTTTTGTGTTCCTTTTAAATTCAGTATCTGCTCTATTGGGTGCAGATTCTTAACCTTTCTCAGCGGTTGTGGGAGTAAAACAGCAAAATGTCTCAGTTGAATGTGCCGCCAATCGTCCATCCTCCAAAACACTTCTTTTTTGTGCTTCAACTCCTGTTGCATTCCCATCTATAATCCAAGTTCCTGTGATAGTGCTCATCCCTTGTGGGAAATAATTCCTTCCCACCAATGGTATTAATGGAGAGTTATACTCCCATCCATTTTGTTTGTGCATTATGTCCCATGTCCTAAATATATTCTTAGTAAAAGTGCTCGTATTTACAGAAAGCCCTCTGTGTTGCTGTGGAACCCATATGTTTTATCTAACTGTGCTTCACTCAATGTTCGTTCAATTTCGGACCAACTTTTCCCTTGCGAATTATACACCCAATCCATTATCCGTGACTGCTGCATAATAATATCTTTTAATCTTTAGCATATTTAATCCCCCGTTTATTTTATCTTTATATAAGACCTCATATTTCACCCTTGTTTTTTTATTCATCCATACATATCTCATTATCATTCTTTTTAATACCCTAAGAAACTCAGCGCTGAGCGAACTGTTGGCGCTTTATAAATACTGTATAATAATAATAATATTAATAACTCTTCGATAAATTTGAAGCATTTGGAATTTATACAAGATTTTAGGGAGTACCACCAATTTAACCATATTAATTCGACCTATCCAGGACACAGAGCCTTTTGATAATTTCTTCAACTCCTCTTTTATTTCATTCAATAATGGTATATAGTTTGCTTGATAGATACTCTTAATTGACGGGGTTAACTTTACTCCTAGGTACTTTAACTATTTACCTTGCCATGTAAAGGGAAGTTTGACTTGTAGTGCTTGTCTATCCACTTTCAGCATATTAATATCTAAGTTCTCCGATTTTGTACAATTTTTATTTTAAAATTTGATAGTTCTCCATACCATTTTAACGATTGTATTAAATTTGGCAGTGTTGTTCTAGGATTGACTACATAAAATAGCATATCGTCTACACTTTTCCTTATCATTGCTAACAGTGGTTCCAAAGTTAACACGAACAAAAGAGGTGAAAGTGGACAACCCTGCCTTGTTCCATTGCTGCTAACGGGTGACAATACAAAGATTTTATCCATTGAAACATTTTGGGCCCAAGCCCTATTGCCTCTAGGGTGCTCATCATAAATCCCCAATCCAACCTGTCGAAAGCTTTTTCAGCATCTATCGACAGGAATACCACTGGGGACTTCTCTTTCTTGCTTTTTTGTAAGAGTAATAATGATCTCAGTCCATTATCTCTTCCCTTCCCGGTATAAACCCAACTAGGTGTATCAGTTCTGGCATTAAACCTTTCAACCTATTAGCAATAACTTTAGCATATAATTTCATATCTACATTTAATAATGAGATTGGTCTGTAGCTGGTGCATTGCAACAGATCTTTACCTTCTTTTGGAAAAATTGTAATATGTGCCATCAACAACTCTTTCCTCATTTGTCCTCCTACTCCCAGTGCATTCATATACAGTAAATACCCATTTTTGTCACTAATAGTTCTTTGAATTTCCTATAATATTTAACTGTGAATCCATCTGGTCCTGGGCTCTTTCCTGCTGCTGTACTCCTTAGTACATTTTGCACTTCCTCTTGTGTTATCTGTCTCTCTAACATTACCCATCTTTCTTTATCTAATCTAGGTAATCCCACCTCTTTTTAAATATGTATGGATTTTTTTATTTCTTTCTCCTTCCAGATCTTTCTTTTGCATATCAGGAACTATAATATTTTTTAAATACACTAGCAATTATTTTAATTGGGTATACTAATTCTACTGTTTCATTTCTGATTTTCTCTATATAATTTATTGATTTCTTTTTTCTCACTAACCTTGCCAAGAATTTTCCAGGTCTATTTCCCCATTTATCTCTTTCTCTAAGCACTCTATTATAGACCTTGTTTGTTTCTTGTTGTAGTACATTACTTAATTCTATGCTTTTTATAACAATATTATGTTGTACATCTATTTCTATTCTCTTTTCATGCGATTGCTCCAGTGTGAATAATTCCTCTATTAACCTATTTCCTTTCTGACCTCTTTTATTTTCTTTTTTTCCGCTCCTATAGCAATCAGGATGCTCCTTATATACGCCTTATGTGCCTCCCAAACTGTGGCTGTGGACATTCCCTCCATTTCATTTGCTAGGAAAAATTGTTCTATCTCCTCTCATATTCTCTTTTCTGTCTCTTGATCTTGAATGAGTGTCTCATTTAATTTTCATGCATATGCTTTGTTCTGCACCCCACTCACTTTCAATCTCACCGTGACAGGAGCATGATCAGATAGCTACAACTTCTATATTGGATTCCATAACTGACTCTAATAATCAATGCTCTACCATTATGTAATTCAACCTAAAATAAGTCACGTGTGAAGGTGAATAGAATGTGTAATCTCTCATTCCTGCGTGTTTAACTCGCCATACGTCCACCAATTGATATTAGTACAGCTTCTTTATAATAGCTCTCAATCCTCTACCTCCATCTCTCTGTCCACGCGAGGATGTATCAATCTGAGTGTTCATACAAAAATTAAAATCTCCTGTCACAATCAATACCTCTTTCTTAAAATCCATCAGTTCCCTCCGGGTTTCTTCTGGGTAAATCATTGGATTCTTATTAGGGCAATATATATTAGTAAGAGTACATTCCATTTCATACAGTTTCCCCCTTAAAAATAAGAACCGACCCTCGGGATCCTCCTATCTTCTATTATGAATCTGACATTTTTCGCCATTCCTATTGCTACTCCTTTAGCCCGTTTTATTGGGGAATCCGCATAATACCAAACCGGATAATTTCTAGATTGTAACAGTTCTTGAATTCTGGGCTAAATGTGTCTCTCTTGAAAAAGACTACATCAGCTGAGTATTGATAAATTTCCCTGAGAATCTTCTGTCTTTTTACCAGGGTATGCAGGCCCTTTACATTTTAGGTCATTAAATTTACAGCATTCCTATCAACCCTCCTGTACTTCTACTCTCCACCCAATTTCCTTCCTTCCCCCCCGTCAGATCCTTGTATCTGGAGATCTACATATAATACATTTGAAACACTAGATTTCTACCAGGTGGTCCATTTTCCTCGCTTATCACCTATCCATCTCCCTCCCTATTTTAAACCCATTTGGCCCATATCTAAGCCCTGGAATCTGTAGTGGTAAATCCCCAATTGACTCCCCCTTGGGATAAGACTCAAAACACGTACACCCATCGTCCAGGACTCTGTTCCCACTCTTTAAGTCATAGAAAATAAGTGACATATTGAGCTTCCCAATGCCTATCCTTTAAAGAGGAAAGATGAAAAAAAAAATTTGCAGACTTGCTTCTCCATGTTTTACCACTGAGATTCCCCGTAGCTTCTTCCAAATATTTGCATTATCCTCATAGTGAAGTAATCGTACAATAACATCTCTGAGGGCCTCCAGCGCTGCCCCTTGAGGCCGCTTAACCCTGTGTGCCCTATCTCTTTTCAGGTGTTCTGTCACAGATCTATTTATTAATGAATTGAGAATTTTCATTATCTCCTCTTGTAGATCTTCTCTTGATGTCGCTTCTGGAAAACCCCTAATCCTCAAGTTGTTCCTTTTATCTCTATTCTCCTGGTCTTCCAGGTTATATGCTATTCTCCTGTTCTCTTTGCATTTCTTCCATCTGTGCCTCCAGCCTAATAATTACTTGCGCTTGTTTTTAAATTTTTCCTTCTATTTCTTCCACTCGTGGTAGCACTTGTCCCATATCATTGCACAATATAGCGATTTCATTTTTTTTATAGAGTGTTCAAGTTTTGCGAACATCTCAGCTATATCCATTTTTGTTGGCATTTGTGACCTTAATTCTTGTTCATTGGTATTCCTGGAATCTAATGCATTATCAATGTTTATTGATTCTTCAATCTGGTTCAGACTCATTACTCCTAATGACATTCTGGATCTGTCTCCAGCGTTATTTCTCATTTCATGGCTACGTCTCATTCCTTGTTGTCTCTCAGGGGTATGTCCTTCTGGACTTTTGTCCTGTGGGGGAAGATTTTTTTTTTTTTTTAACTTGATTGAGGGGTCTTTGTACCTCCCCACTTTGCAGATCTGCCCTCCATGCTGTTAATAATGTCCCCTTCCAATTCCACCTCGCAACAATATCTTCAAACTCAATAATTGTGCTTAATTCCCAGTGCAGATACTCTCCTCCCCCCGTGCCCGGTGCATCGGTTATTACAATAAAATAAATATTGTCAGTATTGTGATTTAACTTATATCTCCTTTGTTCCCACTGGGTGACCTCCCTCCTTTTTCTTTATTATTAATGTCCACCGTTTTCAATACATTATATAGTTACTAAGATGCAGATACAAATGCAGACATTTGATTTCACTTTAAACAGTCACTCATCCTTCCCTCTGATTTCGGGCATCACCATCTATTTTCCTTCCCGTTTTGGGGTCTTGCTGCTTAGGTGATCACCTCAATTCAGATGGAGGTCTTTTTGTAAAGGGGGTCACCACCGTGGGGCTCGTGGTGCCCGTATCTTGTGGTTTTATCTGGTCTTTGCGTGCCTTCCTTCAGCATCTCCCAGCATCTCGTTCAGTGTCTCCCAGGGGAGCTCCGCTGCCCCCACACCAGGGGTTCCTCCTCTCAACTCAATGTCAGATGATTCCAGAGACCCGGGGGGGGGGGGGGGGGGCGGTTTCAGATCCTTGTGGACTGCTTCTGTCCCCGTCTCTCTCCATAACTCCCAGGATTCCATTGGGCCATCACGAGGACGCTCCCAGCACCCACTGCTCCTTGCTCCAGCCACTCCGTACTCTCATGACCAGAGGAGAGCGAGCACCTCTGGCCACTGCACACTCGGCACCAAACTTAGAGTCCTGCCAGCGCCATGTTCCGGCTCCTCCCCCAGCCCCACGTCACTGAATGTAGTTCTAACCATTTCCTATGAAACTGTTGCATAGTTTTCTACCTGAAGAACCTGCCAGTCACAGCACTTCCTGACAACACTAAGCCCCTACCCCACAATTATCAGGTAAAACTAAAGGAGATCACACAGCCAGCTAACTATACATTAAGTAAATATATAAAACCTACAGACACTAAATTACTTTTAATGGTCCTATTTTTTTAAAGTGTATGTAAAACATTCGACTATTTTTCAGTGTTTTGAGCACAGAACTCTTCATAGATAAATATCTGAGGACTGATTGAGGCAGGGATCATTTTGGTATGGTTGGCAGAGGTGACAATGACAGCTCAAGAGGAGAGGAGAGCCAGTAATCAGCATTCCTCGGAAGGGACATGTACACTGATCATCAGTGCAGTGATGATCAGTGTGCCCTGATGATCAGTGTAGCCCCAGCAGTGCCACCTGTCAGTGCCCATCATAGCCAGCTGTCGGTGCTCATCAATGCCACATATCAGTGCCTACCAGTGCACATCAATGCCACATCAGTGCCCATCTGAGCTGCCTTTCAGTGCCACCTATCAGTGCCAGTCAGTGCAGCCTATCAGTGACAGTCAGTGCGACCTATCTGTGCCAGTCAGTGCCGCCTATCAGTGCGCATTAGTGCTGCCTATCAGTGCTGCCTATGAGTGCCGCCTTTCAGTGCCCATCAGTGATGCCTATCAATGCCCATCAGTGCCTCCTCATCAGTGCCCATCACTGCAGCCTCATTAGCGCACATCAGTGAAGGAAAAAAATCACTTATTTACAAAATTTATAACAAAAACTAAGAAAAACGTGGGTTTTTTTTTCAAAATGTTCTGTTGTTTTTGTTTTTTTTGCTCTGGATTAATACAAGCACACAGTATATAGGGATATGCTTTGTTCATATTTCATGTCTGAGGTTTACAACCACTTTAATGAAAACTGCAGATTGAATAAAAAAATTTTATAGTTTAAATTTATTACATTTTAACGTTGACATTTTATTGATTGGGTTTACTACTATTTTAAGTGTTTAGCAATTGTCATTTATAAGGATGTGTGAGCTGTAAAACTCTTAAGACAGATTAGTCACAAATGTATCTAGTAATGTTTACAATATATGATCATCAACAAGGAAGACCACTATTTACCAGGGAAGTTATCTGGCCCGATGTAATGTTTTCCCATGGAAAGTATCATATTACTCTATTATTTTCCATTACTGTATTGCCATTGTGTGTGTCCACCATTGCCCTACCACCTGCTGTTAGTGAATATAAAAATAATGGAAAAGTCTAAAAATAAAAGCATAGGAAATAATAGCGGTTAAATTATCCATGCCGCCCTAATGAAGTGTACCGTTATTACTAGTACTGTGTATACTACTTTGGGAAATCAGTGTTCCCATATGCACCTGGGATTTGATCATTTTACAGACAATAGTAACGTGGGCTCAAATTACTGATCTAAATAATTGGTTGGCTGAAGAGAGACTATTTCTGCACTACTGAATAGAGACATTAAAGTGGCAGTCAATGCTATTACTAGCTAAGCTTTAAACTAGCCTTACATCATCACCTCTGCCAACCATACCAAAATGATCCCTGCCTCAGTCAGTCCTCAGATATCTATCTATGAAGAGTTCTGTGCTCAGACATGGTTTGCACTGACACTGAAGAAAACTTGGGAAACACTTGTATGTATTAGGCTGTTTTAGATTAGAGTGATTAAAAAGAATCCCCCCCCCCCATATCAGATGGCCCTATCAGAGTCCCCCTATATATCAGGTTCCCATCAGAGTCCCCCTATATATCAGGTTCCCATCAGAGTGCTGCAAAAACCATGAAAAGAGATTCACAAAAAGCGGTTACATAGAGGACATACAGTTGCAAGAAAAAGTATGTGAACCCCTTGGGATTACGTGGAGTTTTGCATGAATTGGGCATAAAATGTGCTCTGAACGTCATCTAAGTCACAACAATAGAAGAACACAGTCTGCTGAACATAATACTACACAAACATTAGATGTTGCCATGGTTTAATTGCACATAACATGTAAACATTCACAGTGCAGGGAGGAAAAAGTATGTGAGGCCCTAGCTTAATGACTTCTCCCAGAGCTAATTGGAGCCGGGAGTGAGCCAACCTTGACTCTAATCAGTGTGATGATATTGGATGTGTTGCTGACAGCTGTCCTGCCCTTAAAAAACACACACCTGTTTTGGGTTTACTGGTTTCAAGAAGCACTGTCTGATGTGAACCATGCCTCGCAGAAAAGAGCTCTCAGAAGACCTACGATCAAGAATTGTTGACTTGCATGAAGCTGGAAAGGGTTACAAAAGTATCTCCAAAAGCCTTGATGTTCATGTGTCCATGGTAAGACAGACTGTCTACAAATGGAGAAAGTTTAGCACTGTTGCTACTCTCCCTAGGCGTGGTTGTCCTGTAAAAATGACTGCAAGAGCACAGCGCAGAATGCTGCATGAGGTAAAGAAGAATCCCAGAGTGTCAGCTAAAGACCTACAGAAATCTCTGGCACATGCTAACATTTTTGTTGACACATCTACAATAAGGAAAACATTAAACAAGAGTGGAGTACATGGGAGGACACCACGGAGGAAGCCATTGCTGTCCAAAAAGAATATTGCAGCACGTTTGAAGTTTGCAAAAGAGCACCTGGATGTTCCACAGCACTACTGGCAAAATATACTGTGGACAGATGAAACCAAGATTGAGTTGTTTGGGAAGAACACACAACACTATGTGTGGAGAAAAAAAGGCACAGCACACCAACATCAAAACCTCATCCCCACTGTAAAACATGGCGGAGGGAGCATCATGGTTTGGGGCTGCTTTGCTGCCTCAGGGCCTGGATGGATTGTTGTCATTGATGGGAAAATGAATTCCAGAGTTTATCAAGACATTTTGCAGGAAAACGTACGACCATCTGTCCGCCAACTGAAGCTCCGCAGAGGATGGGTGATGCAACAGGACAATGACCCAAAGCATACAAGTAATTCAACAAAACAATGGCTGCAACAGCACAGAATACGCCTTCTGGAGTGGCCCAGTCAGAGTCCTGACCTCAACCCCATTGAAATTCTGTGGCATGACCTTAAGAGAGCGATTCACACCAGGCATCCCAAGAATATTGCTACACTGAAACAGTTTTGTGAAGAGGAGTGGTCCAAAATTACTCCAGATCGTTGTGCAGGTCTGATCTGCAACTACAGGAAACGTTTGGTTGAGGTTATTGCTGCCAAAGGAGGGTCAACCAGTTATTAAGTCCAAAGGTTCACATACTTTTTCCTCCCTGCACTGTGAATGTTTACATGTTATGTGCAATTAAACCATGGCAACATCTAATGTTTGTGTAGTATTATGTTCAGCAGACTGTGTTCTTCTATTGTTGTGACTTAGATGACATTCAGAGTACATTTTATGCCCAATTCATGCAAAACTCCACGTAATCCCAAGGGGTTCACATACTTTTTCTTGCAACTGTATGCAATACTTAAATAGTATTCAAAGATATGCTTTATTGGAAAAGTTGCACATAGAGAACCATTGAGTCAAGACTGCAAATAGCCATCACCCCAATAGTGGAAAATACCCTCTTAAGAGGACAATGTCCTCTATGTAACCGCTTTTCTTTGTGAATCTCTATTCACGGTTTTTGCTGCAGGTTTTTTGGTTACTGTGCAAACTATGTACGGCCTGCGATACCTATTATTATTCTTTAGGCTTCTATTTTCTATGGTTCATTAGTCCCATCAGAGTGCCCCCGTACATCACAGTCCCCATCAGAGTATATCTTAGGAGTCCCACTTCATAACTGGGTCCCCATCAGAGCCCCCCTTACTTCTATGTCCCCATCAGAGTCCCCATTTACATCAGGTTCCCATTAGATGTCCCCATCAGTGTGCCTTCTTACATTGGATGTCCGCATCAGAGTGCCTCCTTGCATCAACTATCTGCATCAGACTGGCTCATGGATTAGTGGATGCACTCTCAAAGACCTGAGAGGGCACAGCCCACCCCAGCACCCCCCCTTGATCTGGCCCTGGCACTGGACCACAACTGAACTGTACCCAGGACTACCTCTTCCAAGTGGTCCCAGGCATTGTGCAATTAACTGTTTCTGGACACAGTTTGGAGCACTCACACTACACAAACCAACCAGACCAAGAGAGTAAACCATGCCTAGGCTTGGTTACATTTTTTGCGGGGATTTTGTTTGGGGATTATGTGTTTGTGTGCACAATTAACCGAAGTACTGCTACAGGGTGGCACGGGAGTGCAAAATAACATATACGTGATTTTGCATTTCCGGGTAGGGGCCGCCATTCGCAGCCGCGGCATTCATTCACCGAGTCTCACCCAGTGATTACTCTCCAGCGTCCGTGATTGCCGAGCAACTCTGATGGCACACAGTTAACCCTTTGATCACCCCAAGTTAACCCCTTCCTGCCCAGTGCCATTAGTATAGTGTCAGTGCTTTTCATTAGCACTGATCACTGTATTGGTGTCACTGTGGATGTCGGTGACACCAATTCAGTTCCCCCCAGTGTCAGAATTCCCGCCGCAGTCCTGAGTCGCTGATCGCTGCCATTACTAGTTAAAATGAAATATATATATATATATATATTACACCGCCATTTGTAAATGCTATAACTTTCACGTGAACCAATTAATTTACACGTATTAGGATTATTTTTTAGCAAAGACATGTAGCAGAAATTTAGATTTTTAAAATTTTTTTACTGGACATGTTTAATAGAAAAATTTCAAAAACATTGTTTTTTTTTTCTCAAAATTGTCGGCCTTTATATTTTTTTTTTTTATAGCGCAAAAAAAATAAAAACCGCAGAGGCAATCAAATACCACCAAAAGAAAGCTCTATTTGTGGGGAAAAAAGGACATAAATTTCATTTGGATGCATTGTTGGATGACCGCGCAATTGTCAGTTAAAATTACCCAGCAGTGTGACATCAGCCTAAAACATTAAAAATATTACAACAAATAATACAATTAAAAATAAAATGTATTAAAATGACAATATTGTGAAGGTTGAGGTAAGTGACCCCAGCATGGGTTATCCACCGCTACACCCTCCTTGTCCTTGTCTTTCTAATCCTTTTTGTAGGGACACCCCCTTTACCTGATGTTTGACACCATCTGGACTTCCACAGCCACTCACTCATTCTTCTTCCATTCTGAGTTCCACCAACTGAAATAATAGATAAATAATAACATAATAAAACAAATAAAAACAGAAGTGCTATGTTTTTGGAGATAACTTCAATAGCCTTCTACCTGTGATCTGGGGCTTGTCTCATAGTTGAAGAAGACTCCACCAAAGACTTTGTCCCACCTACTCAGAGCCATACTACAAGACCAAAATGGCAGATTGCATTCCACCACATGAAAGGGAAGACAAAATGTGTCACTGTGAGAAGGTGCATTTAAGGTGTTTGTATAAAACCTCTCCTCATTGTGTCAGGGATGCCTCTGCTACCACTACCCACAGCAAACAAGCAGTCTGCAGCACAGCCACACAGGCATTGCAAACGTTCTTCAGGCAGCAGTAGGCAGGCCTGGTCCCAAATGGCACACACAGGCATGGCTTGTCAGTGATGGTCAACGAGTATGTTGGCTCCAATTCAGATACCAACAACTTCTGAGATGAAGAAAGTCCCTGTGGACTACTGCGTGTATAAGTAAAAGACCCCATGGACTATTGAGTGCTGGGTAAAAGACACCATGGACTATTGAGTGTCTGGGTAAAAGACACCATGGGCTGCTGGGTATCTAAGTAAAGGATCCCATGGACTACTGGGTGTCTTGAGTAAAAGACCCCATGGACTGCTGGGTAACTAAGTAAAACCCCATGGACTGCTGGGTAACTAAGTAAAAGACCCCATGGACTGTTGGGTAACTAAGTAAAAGACCCCATGGACTGCTGAGGGTCTAAATAAAAGACCACATTGACTACCGAGTGTCTAGGTAAAGACACCATGGACTGCTGGGTATCTAAGTAAAGGATCCCATGGACTACTGGGTGTCTTGTAAAAGACACAATGGAATGCTGGTTATCTAATAAACTACCCTATAAACTGCTGAGTAACTATGTAAAATATCCCATGGATTACTGGGTGTCTAAGTAAAAGACTTTGTAGACTACTGGGTGTCTAAGATGGTCTAGTGGCTGGAGCTTGCTTCACATGCGCTAGAGTAGCTAGTCTGCCCAGATGCTATCAGAAAGGGTATTCAGCACAGCTACAAACCATGGAACATTGAGAACCCCTAAAGTCGGCTATGCAAATAAAATTGATAATGCTCAAGGTGCAGTGATCCAAAGCTAACAATTTGGATTTAAAGTGTACTTTAATAGCATGCACTGACCTAGCTGTCTAACATTCAGGGTTAAAAGCTCATCCAGGAACCTGTTTTACTTAAACAAACATTTGACAGTTTGATTACTTTTCAGTTAACTTACTCATCAAGGTTATTCCAGCTAATGCCACATTCCAGCCTCTTATGCAAAGTTTCAGTTAACTCTGAAACAGAGGAGTATACTGTATTTGCCTCAAGACCTCAGGAGATAGCTAGCGATACACCAGAAATAGATTTATCTTTACTAAATTATAATTGTATATACAACCATTTGGCTGGTTAATCCCTGCATCTAGTTGCTGCTTGGGGTAAATGCGGGTCCCTGCTAAAGCACATAGAAAACAATTGTTTTACAATTTTAATTAAAAAAAAAAAAAATTAATTTGTAAAATTAAAAGTCAGAAGCTGCAAAAACTTTGCTGCTGACCTTTAATAAACAGTCACTTACCTGTCCCCGGATCCAGTGGTGTGCTCACCCTAGGGATCTCCGGGTACCGTCTTCAGTTCCTGGCGCTGGCATCTTAGCTGTGTGCATCCGGCTGTGACAGTTTGCAGCATCACAGCCGGGTGCCCACTGCACATGCTCCATCCATGCTGCGCAGTGTGATTGGTCCCATAGTCTTCTGGGACCAGTGCTGTGTCCCAGAGGACTGCAGAGAGGGAGGGGTTACAAAAATCAGGTACCCGCTCCCCCCCCTCCAAAAATAAGATTGCCAATTGTGAAAGAGGAGGGGGGGGAGGAGGCCTTAGAGTTCCGCTTTAAGAACACAAAATAAATATTTAGTGTCAATACCTTAATGCAGGGAATGCATTAAGGCAGTGGTTCTCAACCTTTCTAATGCCGCGACCCCTTAATACAGTTCCTCATGTTGTGGTGACCCCCAACCATAAAATTATTTTCGTTGCTACTTCATAACTGTAATTTTGCAGTGGGAGGAGTAGTGCCACGTCATTGGTGTCAGTGGGAGGAGTAGTGCCCCATCATTGGTATCAGTGGGAGGAATAGTGCCCCATCATTGGTGTCAGTGGGAGGAATAGTGCCCCATCATTGGTATCAGTGGGAGGAATAGTGCCCCATCATTGGTGTCAGTGGGAGGAATAGTGCCCCATCATAGGTGTCAGTGGGAGGAATAGTGCCCCATCATAGGTGTCAGTGGGAGGAATAGTGTCCCATCACTGGTATCAGTGGGAGGAATAGTGCCCCATCATTGGTGTCAGTGGGAGGAATAGTGCCCCATCATTGGTGTCAGTGGGAGGAATAGTGCCCCATCATTGGTGTCAGTGGGAGGAATAGTGCCCCATCATTGGTGTCAGTGGGGGTAATAGTGCCCCATCATTGGTGTCAGTGGGGGGAATAGTGCCCCATCATAGGTGTCAGTGGGGGGAATAGTGCCCCATCATTGGTGTCAGTGGGAGTAATAGTGCCCCATCATTGGTGTCAGTGGGAGGAATAGTGCCCCATCATTGGTGTCAGTGGGAGGAATAGTGTCCCATCACTGGTGTCAGTGGGAGGAATAGTGCCCCATCACTGGTGTCAGTGGGAGGAATAGTGCCCCATCATAGGTGTCAGTGGGAGGAATAGTGCCCCATCATTGGTGTCAGTGGGGGGAATAGTGCCCCATCATAGGTGTCAGTGGGGGGACTAGTGCCCCATCATTGGTGTCAGTGGGAGGAATAGTGCCCCATCACTGGTGTCAGTGGGAGGAATAGTGTCCCATCACTGGTATCAGTGGGAGGAATAGTGTCCCATCACTGGTGTCAGTGGGAGGAATAGTGCCCCAACACTGGTGTCAGTGGGAGGAATAGTGCCCCATCATTGGTGTCAGTGGGAGGAATAGTGCCCCATCATTGGTGTCAGTGGGAGGAATAGTGCCCCATCATTGGTGTCAGTGGGAGGAATAGTGCCCCATCACTGGTGTCAGTGGGAGGAATAGTGTCCCATCACTGGTATCAGTGGGAGGAATAGTGTCCCATCACTGGTATCAGTGGGAGGAATAGTGCCCCATCATTGGTGTCAGTGGGAGGAATAGTGCCCCATCACTGGTATCAGTGGGAGGAATAGTGCCCCATCATTGGTGTCAGTGGGAGGAATAGTGCCCCATCATTGGTGTCAGTGGGAGGAATAGTGCCCCATCATTGGTGTCAGTGGGAGGAATAGTGCCCCATCATTGGTGTCAGTGGGAGGAATAGTGCCCCATCATTGGTGTCAGTGGGAGGAATAGTGCCCCATCATTGGTGTCAGTGGGAGGAATAGTGCCCCATCATTGGTGTCAGTGGGAGGAATAGTGCCCCATCATTGGTGTCAGTGGGAGGAATAGTGCCCCATCATTGGTGTCAGTGGGAGGAATAGTGCCCCATCATTGGTGTCAGTGGGGGGAATAGTGCCCCATCATTGGTGTCAGTGGGATGAATAGTGCCCCATCATAGGTGTCAGTGGGGGGAATAGTGCCCCATCATTGGTGTCAGTGGGAGTAATAGTGTCCCATCATTGGTGTCAGTGGGGGGAATAGTGCCCCATCATTGGTGTCAGTGGGAGGAATAGTGCCCCATCACTGGTGTCAGTGGGAGGAATAGTGCCCCATCATAGGTGTCAGTGGGAGGAATAGTGCCCCATCATTGGTGTCAGTGGGAGGAATAGTGCCCCATCATTGGTGTCAGTGGGAGGAATAGTGCCCCATCATAGGTGTCAGTGGGAGGAATAGTGCCCCATCATTGGTGTCAGTGGGAGGAATAGTGCCCCATCATTGGTGTCAGTGGGGGGAATAGTGCCCCATCATTGGTGTCAGTGGGAGGAATAGTGCCCCATCACTGGTGTCAGTGGGAGGAATAGTGTCCCATCACTGGTGTCAGTGGGAGGAATAGTGTCCCATCACTGGTGTCAGTGGGAGGAATAGTGCCCCAACACTGGTGTCAGTGGGAGGAATAGTGCCCCTATCATTGGTGTCAGTGGGAGGAATAGTGCCCCATCATTGGTGTCAGTGGGAGGAATAGTGCCCCATCATAGGTGTCAGTGGGGGGAATAGTGCCCCATCATTGGTGTCAGTGGGGGGAATAGTGCCCCATCATAGGTGTCAGTGGGGGGAATAGTGCCCCATCATAGGTGTCAGTGGGGGGAATAGTGCCCCATCATAGGTGTCAGTGGGGGGAATAGTGCCCCATCATTGGTGTCAGTGGGAGGAATAGTGCCCCATCATTGGTGTCAGTGGGGGGAATAGTGCCCCATCATAGGTGTCAGTGGGGGGAATAGTGCCCCATCATTGGTGTCAGTGGGAGGAATAGTGCCCCATCACTGGTGTCAGTGGGAGGAATAGTGTCCCATCACTGGTATCAGTGGGAGGAATAGTGTCCCATCACTGGTGTCAGTGGGAGGAATAGTGCCCCAACACTGGTGTCAGTGGGAGGAATAGTGCCCCAACACTGGTGTCAGTGGGAGGAATAGTGCCCCAACACTGGTGTCAGTGGGAGGAATAGTGCCCCATCATTGGTGTCAGTGGGAGGAATAGTGTCCCATCACTGGTATCAGTGGGAGGAATAGTGCCCCATCATAGGTGTCAGTGGGGGGAGGAATAGTGCCCCATCGTTGGTGTCAGTGGGGGGAGGAATAGTGCCCCATCGTTGGTGTCAGTGGGGGGAGGAATAGTGCCCCATCGTTGGTGTCAGTGGGGGGAGGAATAGTGCCCCATCGTTGGTGTCAGTGGGGGGAGGAATAGTGCCCCATCGTTGGTGTCAGTGGGGAGAGGAATAGTGCCCCATCGTTGGTGTCAGTGGGGGGAGGAATAGTGCCCCATCATTGGTATTAGTGACACCAATGATGGGACACTATTCCTCCCACTGACACCAATGATACTTACCTTGCTGACCCCTGCTTCAGCCTGGGCTCGCTCGCTCCCTCCCTCTCCCATGGTACAGACACTTACCGGTCAGATGTCTTCCTTCTCCGGCCGCTCTCCTCCTCTTCACTCGCTCGATCTTCGCGGTGCCGCTCGGCTCCTCCTCTCCAAGCTCCACCTCCACGCTGGTGATTGGACGCCTGTGTGCCTCTCCTGAGCTACAGTTCCGGCGGCCAATCACCGGCGAAGGATTGATCCCGGGGGTGTGCCCAGATGACAGGGACGGCATGTCATCCCGCCCACACCTGGAGACAGATAGAGGAGCGGTGTCTCGGTTCCTAAGGCCATCGGAAATATGTGTTTTCCGACGGTCTTGGGCGACCCCTGGGAAAGTGTCGTTCGACCCCCAAAGGGGTCGCGACCCCCAGGTTGAGAACCGCTGCATTAAGGTAAAAAATGTCCAGTCTTTATGAACACTTTAAAGCGGTAGCAAACCACAAAAAAAAAAAGAAAAATGGGTCCCTGGGCAGTTTTCAGTGGTTTTACTTTCATGCATTTTGTCACTCTTCTCTCGATCCAGCGATGTGCACATGAGCCTCGGCTGTCCCAGGTCTCTCTTTCCTCATTGGCTGAGACACAGCAGCTGGAGCCATTGGCCAGTGAGGAGAAAGTGGGGGCCGGAACTGAACTGCTGCTCTGTGTCTTATGGATGCATAGAGCAGAGCTTGGGAGCAAGAACACACCAGTGCCCCCATAACAAGCAGCTTGCTATTGGGGGGGGGGAATTGGTCAATGGAGAGGACTCAGAAGCGTCAGGATGGTATCCGAGAAGGGGAGGATCGGGGCTGCTCTGTGCAAAACTACTGCACAGAGCAGGTAAGTATGACATGTTTGTTATTTAAAGAGAAAATCTGAACTTTTAATATAAAAAATGATCGTTTAAGAACACTAATGTGCTAGTATACATCGTATCGTTACCTGAAAATGAAGCCCTCCAGAGGAGCTCTGCCACCGCTGTAGGCTCTTCCATCTTCACAGGCTTCCCGCACAGAGGAATGCGGACCCAACAGACAGGTGCCATTAGTTCTAATGACACTCCTCCCGCATTGGAAAACGCAATTGTACTGGGAACCGAGGTTCCCGTGCGGGCTGCTTTTTCAGAAGAAGTGCAGGGACTTCTTCCCTGCGTGTCACGGAGCACGGGAGTCCATTCAAATGAATGGTCTCTCGTGTCCGCGCTAAACGTGGCCTGCACGGCCGCATATATATGAATCGGGGCTAAGATCAGACTCAATAAGAGACAGTAGATCCTATTGACAGTATTTTACGTGCTAGTAATTTGCTATAGTGTCCATTATTTGTAGCAATTTCAGCCAATGAGAACTGACAATAGCAGCCACATGGCTAAAAAATAACTATCATAGGGGGATATTTACTAAACCTGGAGAGTGCAAAGTCTGGTGCAACTATGCATAGAATCCAATCCGCTTCCAGGTTTTTTTGCAAAAGCTTAAAGTGTTACTAAACCTATAACAGTAAAATCAGTCTGTATATGTAGTAAAGTATGCTTGTTATACTCACTGTGCAACCTAAGGGGTTAATCCTCTGCCTTTTGGCCATTTGATTCTGACTTCTCTGTTCCTCCCCTTTTTCAAGCAACCACCTCTTTTCTCCTGATAAGACAGACTGAACCGCAGGCATTTTGCACATGCTCAGTTTGCTGTGGACTACTAGAGAGGTTTTTTTCTTTTTCTTGGGAGAGTGCATGTGATCAGCACATGCACTGCACTGTCCAGACAGAGGTCAGGGGTTTTGCATCCTCGTAGAGCAGAAAGAAAACTCATACAAGCTTTAACCAGTGCTGGGCTGGACACTGATAGAAGCCACCAGACTGCTCTAACTTTTTATGAGAAAAGGTATTTAGCACTTTATATTTCCAAAAATAATTGCATTTCCATGTCCTGTGTACTGTGAGAGACCAGATATAGTGAATGCAGAGTCCGGGGTTTAGTAATACTTTAAATCCTTGGGTTTAAAGAGTTTCTGACCATGCCATCACAAGCTTTATGGCAAAGTAGAACTACAACACTTCTGAGCAGCAAAAACCAAAATAATGTTTGATCCTGACTTCTCTGATTCTCCCCTTCTTACAGTGCCCCCCCCCCCCTAATCTCCTGATAAAACACATCGTGTGGAGTCATTCTGCACATGCTCCGTTTGTGTGTATTGCTAGAGAAGTTTTTTTTTCTTGGGAGAGTGCATGTGCTCAGCACTGTCCAGACAGAGGTCAGAGGTTCTGCATCCTACCAGAGCAGAAAGAAAACTCCTCCTGCAAGCTTTAACCAGTGCTCTGCTGGACACTGATAAAAGCCTCAAGACTGCTTTAACTGCTGATGAGAAGAGGTATTTAGCAGTTTGTATTTACTAAAATAATTGCATTTCCATGTTCTGTGTACTGTGGGAGACCAGATATAGTGAATGCAGGGTCCGGGGTTTAGTAACATAATTGAACAAGCTGAATTTAGAAGCTGATTGGCTACAATGTACAGCTGCACCAGTTTTGGTAAATATACCTTATAATGTCAAAGAACACATTTTTTTTAGCCTTGTGAAGTGAACCTAGATTCCGATGTAAATGGCCATAAACACTGTGCAAGATGCTGCAAAATTTATTGGCACATTTTTCTAAATGAATAAAATAATAAAGAGAATAAAGATGTTATTACCATTTCTTATTTACAGTTATGATCTACAATTAGATTATGAGCAATCCCTTTTAATATAGAGGACATAAAAGGTGATTATAGTAGGTTGTTTATACTAACTGTAAAACACCATACCCACGGATTACTCTTTACATACCTGTAAGAAGTCATCCTATATAACTTTTTAATTCATACAATGAATTCATGAGCTGGATTTAGATAATAGCTTGTGTTTTATGGAGTGACTCACTTTTCCTCCAGGTAAGCCTGTCTTTTTTAGCATCGTCTCCTCTTTCAGGACGTTAATGTTGAATGACTGCCACTTTCATGTTGTTGTAGAGTCTAAATATACCACTAGCATGTAACACATAAATAATAAAAGCCAGTGTTTTCAGAGTCTTCAGAGTCTCATACTGCAGTTTACGGAGCTAGCATAATACCTGTATAATGACGTACACCTAATTTCAAAGACTGAACAATGTCTTTTGATGTCAGTGCAGTAAGTTCTCCTGCCTCTTGTTCAGTGTATTGCATATCTGCGTTTTGAGTTCACCAGCATTCTCAGCAAGCTGGAATCCTTATCAGGACATTCCTAGAGAACTGAACATTATGCGATCATGTGCATATAATCAGGAACACAGTATAGAATTACCATACATTCTGCTTTCCCTGTCTTCGTATGAATTGATGATGGAGAACTGCTTTGACATATGCATTGGCTGACTGCCATTATATTGTGTGAAGGATCACCTTCTTCACCTAGTTCATGCACCAGTCTATGCAGCATTAGAGTGAATTGTGATTTAGTTATTTATTTATTTCAGGTACTTATATAGCGCCGTCAATTTACGCAGCGCTTTACTTATATATTGTACATTCACATCAGTCCCTAACCCTCAAGGAGCGTACAATCTAAGGTCCCTAACTCACATTCATATACAAGGGCCAATTTAGACAGGATCCAATTAACCTACCAGCATGTCTTTGGAGTGTGGGAGGAAACCGGAGTACCCGGAGGAAACCCACGCAGGCACAGGGAGAACATGCAAACTCCAGGCAGGAGGTGCCGTGGCTGGGATTCGAACCAACAACGCTAGTACTGCCAGGCAGGAGTGCTAACCATTTAGCCACTGTGCTGTTGACCTTTTACAGTAATGTATAATGGGGTTTATTATACAGGATTTATATAGCGCCAACAGTTTGCTCAGCGCTTTACAATATAAAGGGAGACAATACAGCAACGATACAGTTCAATACAAGAGGGATAGGAGGGCCCTGCTCATTGGAACTTACAATCTAAGAGGGAGGGACTGGTGGCACAAAAGGTAATAACTGTGGGGGATGAGCTGATAGGAGGAGCAGAAGATTCAGTTATTAGCTGAAGGCGGGATAGGCTTTCCTGCCTAAAAGTGGGCAGAGTAGGCGATAGTTGGATAGCTTGGGGTAGAGAGTTCCAGAGGATGGGGAGGCTCTGGAGAAGTCCTGGATTCCGTTATTAGCTGAAGGCGGGATAGTTTTCCGTGGAGAGAGAGGTTTTCAGAGATTGCCTAAAAGTGGGCAGAGTAGGCAAAAGCCTCTATTGGTCACCTTTTTAGTGTTACAAAGGAGGTCTTGTGCTAGAATTATTGCTTTCACTCCAATGTGTGCAGCAATATGTAACGTGTATCGCAAACAATGTTTTCACACGTGGGTGCCCTGATGTGTGCGTTTATGTTCATAGGTGGGAAGCCTCAAAAAAAATTTTTTTGGGGGGGATGTTATGTGCTTGAGTGTAACTTTTTTATATTTTTGCAATAGGAAACTTTTTTTACTTAACTTTTTTTCCACCATATAGGAGACTTTGTGTTGTGTTTGTAGATGACAGGTTCTCTCTATTGAGACATGCAGAGTTTAAAAGACCCTGCATATCCCCTCTGGCCTCCATTCTATGTATTACAATTAGGGGCGTATTTACCACAAGGCACTTGCCTAGGGTGGCATTTTTCGGGGGGCAGCACCCCCCCCCCCCCCCCCAGAAGAAGCGATGAAAGAAGGGACACGCACGCCATAGGAACCAGGTGGGCTCTGAGAGAGGCTTCAGGCTGCTTGATGGTGTATGTAGAGCCTGACTCTTGTTCCCAGGGATGTCCAGAGCTTTGAAGATGAATGTCTTTCTATCGCCGGGGAGGGGGTAATGGAAGGCTCTCCCGGGTGGGGGGCAAGGGTGTTGTTGGTCAATGTCAGGCTCTCTCTGCGAGAGGGGGAAGGTGGGGAGGTGTTGGTCAGTGTCCATGGGGGAAGACGATTTTTGTGTTGCCTAGGGCAGCACAAAACCTAAACACACCACTGATTGCAATGCACATCACATTGCAATACATTGCTTCTTGGTTGTGCGAGCCGAAAAGGTGACAGCGGTAACCTGGAAGTGACGCCACACACGTCACCTTCCATGGCACTCCCCGGGGCCCAGATACATGGCAGGAGCACGTGTGGGGGGACTGTGGCATACCCAGGGCTGTGGAGGCAATCGGATGGCAGCATCCAACTGCTTCCATCAGACAGGCAGGAGTTTGCCTGTCAGTTTTTTACACAATTCCGGTGGCTACAGATTGTGTACAAAACCCCCACCGCTGTCAGGTCCGTATGACCTGGCAGCGAAAGGGTTACGCTCTGGGAACAAATTCCTTTGCAAAGTGAACAGTCTATTTGCTTTTAATAAATCAACCTCGATGTGTCTACATTTCCAAACTGATGGTAATGTTGTCAACATATGTGCAGGCTTTCTTTAACAGGTATTCATTTTTTACAAATGTGCCTCCATTTGTCATCTCTCAAATATCTTTAGCAGTTGTAGCCAAAGAGTTCAGTTTTCATTTTATGAAATCGTAGCACTTAATTGCAAAATATCTGTGCTATCTTAGGGCTTTTTCACATTGGCAACAGTGTATGCCACCTTCTGAAAAGCAATCTGTGGTGCCTTCATCTGGCAGGTGTTCAGGAGGCAATCCTGCTGCCTCCTGAATGTCTTTGTCTTTTTTTTTTCTTTAATTTTTAATCCCAATGGGGGTTTTGTATTAAAATACTACACCGCAACTACAAGCCAAGCATTTGGCCATTGGTTGCGGTGTGCTCCCATTAAATTCAATAGGCGAGTTTGACAGGGAGTGCTGTGGCAGCACCCAGATATCGCAGAGTTCCCCTTTAACCTGTAACATTTCTAGCAGCCTCTGCTTGCAAAGCACAGTTTTCACTCTCCCCTCCCTTATTTCCTGTGAGTGATATGTACCAGCTTGTAGTTAGCACCCTTATCTGCAACTGCTATTTCAAGGTTATATTTTTCAGAGTTTGGAAAGCCTTTTGAGTGTATAGAAAGCGAAAGAAGGAATGTATGCATTGTGATGTAATCATTGGTATATACCAGGGGTAGGCAAACTGAGAGACGCATGACTACAAGTTCCATCATGCCTCGGCAAGTCATAGCTGTTACTGTCAGTTTTGTAATCTTTGCAATGCCTCATGGGAAATGTAGTTCCACAACAGCTAGAGAGCCACAGGTTGCATACCCCTGGTATATATGTTTGTAAGAAATTTTCTATAACTCATTTAGCAGATGAGAGCATGAGCTGTCTGTTAGGTCAAACAGTGCTGTTTTTAATAAATCACTTGTTTTCCTCAGAAGTCCGTGTCCGGAGTTTCCTGGTATTCCAAAATTGCTACTACATTTTCACCAGTTAAATTCTGCAGGCCGATTTCAAAATTTCTGCAGCTACAAATCAAAGCATTGTGACCATGACTTATATACAGCACTGTCTGGCAGTTTGGTTAGAATTTACTCCATGTAACAACATCTTTCATATTTTCCCCCAAAATTGGGTTATGTATTGTGGTTTTTTTTTTGCATTAAAATTAAAAAAAGTCTATTTTTTCCCAAAAAATTGCATTTGAAAAACTGCTGCGCAAATACTGTGTGACATAAAAAATTGCATTCCTGTGTTTTTAAAAATGGCTGTGTGTATAAGTGCGTGCTTCAGTGACTGTCGGATGGAACCTAACAGAATCGGCAAGGGAGAATGTCACCAGCACACCGAGGATCACCAATTTGGGTCCAAAAGTTTTAATGAATGATCACATAGTTACAGCAAGGCAACGTTTCGGAGTCTCATGCCTGATGAAGGGTGTCACATGCCCGATGAAGGGGTCCTGCGAGACTCCGTAACGTTGCCTTGCTGTAACTACTGTATGTGATCGTTCATTAAAACTTTTGGACCCGTATTGGTGATCCTCGGTGTGCTGGTGACATTCTCCCTTTATAAAAAAATTGCAAAACCCACAAATTTATTCTCTAGGGCCTCTCGCTTTAAAAATATATAATGTATCGGGGTTCTAAGAAATTTTTTAGCAAAAAAATACTGATGATATATGTAAACAAAAAGTGCCAGAAAAGGCCTAGGCCATAGAAATCCATGGCTGTTGGGTGTAAGCACAACCACCATGCGCTGTAGTCCTTCTGTCGGCCCCGTCCTCACTGCAGGACACAGCAGTGACCTAGGGGATGGCAGGAGGAACCACCATGTACAGTGTATACCAAGTAATGGAAGCCCTGGCTTCATCAGATGTGCACTGTTCACTGGATCTGCATTTTCCTACACAGCTGTAAACATCTGAGCCAGCATTGTAAGCATTTCAGATTTTAGTATGCAGCTGTGTCTGCGAATATTTTAACAAGTAATACTCTTATCTAAACATGGCCCTATAATAAGAGTTCACACGAAAAATAGAAACCAGCCGCCTCTTTAGAGCTGTGACTAGAACAACAGTATTTATAGCTAAACAATAATAAAGTTTTGATTCCTCCAGACAAAAACCACTGTCTGCGTCAAATTGAAGAACAAGTCTATGAACAAGATCAGAACTAGACGTTTAGTCTAAGCTGTACAAATATGTGCCTCTGCTGCCAATATCTTTAGATCAGACTTATTTACCATGGAGGAACTCCTGAAATAGTTTTCAAGTCTCAGGAAACCCCTACTAAACTTGTTAGACCTACAGCTCATGGTACATTAGCAGTTTGTAGATCATTTTAAATAAAATAATAAATATTGGGGATTACCTAAATTGTAACTTTACTCTGTCAATTAACATTCACACTGTTTATTCCTTATGCTGCTAGCCTTAGTAAATAGATAGGGAGACATATCATACTTACTTGTTTGAAACATTATTTTCTACATTTCTTCAGCTGCTTCCTGGTTTCTGGCCTAGGCCAAAAAGTAAATGCAAGGTCCTTGCATTTACTTCCTGGAATCCTTCTGCCCTTAACTCAAGCATGCAGGTAGGAGGGTGTGCTTGGCTGACAAAACCCTCATTCCCCTCCTCTAGAAGAAAGAAAATTGAAGACTTCTGGAAGTTATATCATTCCCCACCTAGCATGTCTAGACAAGGGCATCTTGAGTAGTGACAGATAATTCACCTTGCACTTACTTCCTGGAATCCATCTGCCATTAACTCAAGAATGTAGGTAGGAGGGTGTGCTTGGCTGAGAAAACCCCACCCCCCCCTCTAAAAGAAAGAAATAAAATTGAAGACATCTGGGATGTATGATATCATTCCCCAGCCAAGCACACCCTCTTACCTGCATGCCTGAGTTAATGGCAGATGGATTCCAGGAAGTAAATGCAAGGTGAATTATCTGTCATTACTCAAGATGCTCTTGTCTAAAAATGTTCAATTTCCTTTCTTCTTAGGAGGGGGAGGAAGAGAGGTTTTCTTAGCCAAGGACGCCCTCCTACCTGCATGCTTGAGTTAAGGGCAGATAGATTCCAGGAAGTAAATGCAAGGTGAATTATCTTTCGTTACTCAAGATGCCCTTTTCTATAAATGCTAGGTGTGGAATTATATCATGCATCTTCTGGAGGAGGGGAGAGGGGTTTTCAAAGGGATTTATTAACAAAATAAAGCATGGAGACATGGATTGATGGGCAAGCTTGCTTTGAATATTAAAAATGATTTAAACAGCGTTTTTGCTTTGTGGTGCTGAGATACAGTTTAAGTGGTCATAAAACTTTAGGGTTTTTAATGCATTCAGTGCATTAGGGTAAAAAAAGCTTCTGTGTTGCACGTGCCCTCCTTATATTTACCTGCGCCTGAACCCAGTCATGAGAAGTGCCCAAGAGCAGCGTCTCTCCAGCCTCTGTTTCTCCTCCCCACACAGATTGATAGCAGCAGGAGCCATTGGCTATCAATCATATTCTGTGACGAGGATGTGGAGACAAAGCCAAGCTGCCTTGTCTGTGTCAATCAACACAGACAAGGCGGCAAGCCCACATGAGGGGAGCAGCTTCCTATATTGACACTTGCTGAAGGGGAGGAGCTAGGAGCGCCGCTAAGGGACCCCAAAAGAGGAGGATTGGGGCTACTCCTGTGTAATACCATTGCACAGAGCAGGTAAGTATGATACATTTGTTATTTTAAAGGGAAAAAAGCAAACCTTTAATGTTACTTTAAAGTGGTTGTAAAGGCAGGTAAAAAAACCTTCTGCATGCAGCTTTCCCCCCAGCCTCCCCTTATTCTTACCTGAGCCTGATCTTGATTCAGCAATGTGCAAGACAACACTTGCTCCTCTCTCTCACTACTTATTGGCTCAGATACAGCAGCAAGAACCATTGGTTCCTTCTGCTGTCAATCACAACCAGTGAGGCAGGGGTGAGGCTCAGCTGTGCTCTGTTTGTCTTATGGACACACAGGGCTGGCTCGATGGTGAGCACACATGGGTGCCTCCAAAGCAAGCAACTTGCTGCGGGGGCACTCTGTGGGGGGAAGGAGTCAGGAACACCAGCTGGAGAGTATCGAGCCTGTTCTGTTCACAGAGCAGGTAAGTATAACATAGTTGTTATTTTAAAGGAAAAAAAACAATGTTTAGTATCTCTTTAAGCTCCACTTTAAGTCTTAGCTTCCTTGGTACCCACATCTAAAGTATTGGGAGGGGCAATATGAAGAGCCCCACTGACTGCATCTAGAAGTGAAGTTAGATTACTATCTCAGTTATAGAGAAACTCTTAATAGTATAAACACTATCCACACTCTTCAAACCCAAATATAGAAAATACACTGCTCAAAAAAATTAAAGGAACACTTTCAAAATACATCAGATCTCAATGGGAAAAAAATATCATGCTGGATATCTATACTGATATGGACTGGGTAATATGTTAGGAACATAAGGATGCCCCATAATTTGATGGAAGTGAAAATCATCAACCTACAGAGGACTGAACTCAAAGACACCCTGAAAATCAAATTGAAAAAATGATGCAGCAGGCTAGTCCATTTTGCTGAAATTTCATTGCAGCAACTCAAAATGGTACTCAGTAGTTTGTATAGCCCCCACGTGCCTGTATGCATACCTTACAATGTCAGGGCTTGCTCCTAATGAGACGACGGATGGTGTCCTGGGGTATTTCCTCCCAGATCTGGACCAGGGCATCACTGAGCTCCTGGACCGTTTGAGGTGCAACCTGGCGGTGTCAGATGGACCAAAACATGATATCCCAGAGGTGTTCTAATGGATTTAGGTCAGGGGAGCATGGTATCAATTCCTTCATCCTCCAGGAACTGCCTGCATACTCACTACATGAGGCTGGGCATTGTCGTGCACCAGGAGTAACCCAGGACCCACTGCACCAGTGTAGGGTCTGACAATGGGTCCAAGGATTTCATCCCGATACCTAATGGCAGTCAGGGTGCCATTGTCCAGCCTTTAGAGGTCTGTACCTCCTTCCATGGATATGCCTCCCTAGACCATCACTGACCCACCACCAAAATGGTCATGCTGAACGATGTTACAGGCAGCATAACGTTCTCCACGGCTTCTCCAGACCCTTTCACATCTGTCATATGAGCTCAGGGTGAACCTGCTCTCATCTGTGAAAAGCACAGGGAGCAAGTGGCAGACCTGCCAATTCTGGTGTTCAATGGCAAATTCCAATCGAGCGCTATGGTGCCGGGCAGTGAGCACTGATTGGTCAGAGACATTCACACCTGTGGCCTGCTGGAGGTAATTTTGTAGGGCTCTGACAGTGCTCATCCTGTTCCTCCTTGCACAAAGGAGCAGATACTGATCCTGCTGATGGGTTAAGGACCTTCTACTTCCCTGTCCAGCTCTCCTAGAGTAACTGCCTGTCTCCTGCATGCTTTTGAGACTGTGGTGGGAGACACAGCAAACCTGGCAATGGCACGTATTGACAAATTGATGTGCCATCAGAGGAGTTGGACTACCTGTGCAACCTCTGTAGGGTCCAGTTATGGCCTCATGCTACCAGTAGTGACACTGACCCTAGCCAAATGGAAAACTAGTGAAAAATAGTCAAAAAAGGTGAGTAGGGAAAAACATTTAAATGGCCTCCACCTGTAAAACCGTTCCACTTTTGGGGGTTGTCTCATTGTTGCCCATCTAGTGCGCCTGTTGTTAATTTCATTAATACCAAAGCAGGGGAAACTGATTAACAACCCCCTCTGCTACTTAACTGACCAGATCAATATCCCAGGAGTTTAACTGACTTGATGCTATACTCTGATTAAAAAGTGTTCTTTTAATTTTTTTGAGCAGTGTACACTGCAATAAGAGAATTGTGGGTTTCATAAAAACAATCTTAAGGTGAATGCATCTCTAAGACCAAGAACTAAGCAATCAAACACTGCTGATCACTCAATTCTCAGTCTCAACTGAGCACAGAGCCGATAACCATCAGTCACTTGCTCTCTGCTCTTCTCCAGCACTCACTGGAGTGACATCAGTCAACAGAGGACTTTAGCCACCTATTAGTTGAAAGCAGGTCACAGAAGAAGTACGGTAACAGAGCTTTGGCCCTTCTCCTTTATTATAGTATTACCTTACTCATGGGAAAGACCGGAACCCACTTACGACATGATTAAAACTGACTCCCCCTAACTTCTTTTGAATCCAGTACTTTTCATCCCTACCTGTTCCACCTATTGTCATCAGTCATCCTATCTTACTCATTCCTAATATTTGAGGATAATGCAATATGATTATTTAATGACAGTCGATTTTGGAGCCAAACTTCAGTCACCAATGTCTATTTTTTAGCACATACTTGTCATAGTATTATGACAATTTTTGAATAAACCGTTCAGTGTGAGCAAAACATTAAAGAAAAACTTAGCATCATGCATCTAAATTTGGATCTTTATTTTTAACATAATCAGGTTTGTTAACATTCCTTAGCAGATACCAAGACAAAAAAAGATCCTCAGAATTCAGCCAAAGTCTATTTGGAAATGTCCTCACATACTCAGAAATGCCCATTCTTAATGCTTTTTATGTGAAAATGTTTTTCCATTCTTGACCTATAACCGGTCCAAGGCAGCTGTAGATTTGTGGTAATTAACTGAACATACAGGTGAAACTCGAAAAATTAGAATATCGTGCAAAAGTTCATTTATTTCAGTAATGCAACTTAAAAGGTGAAACTAATATATGAGATAGACTCATTACATGCAAAGCAAGATAGTTTAAGCCGTGATTTGTCATAATTGTGATGATTATGGCTTACAGCTCATGAAAACCCCAAATCCACAATCTCAGAAAATTAGAATATTGTGAAAAGGTGCAATATTCTAGGCTCAAAGTGTCCCACTCTAATCAGCTAATTCAGCCATAGCACCTGCAAAGGGTTTCTGAGCCTTTAAATGGTCTCTCAGTCTGGTTCAGTAGGAATCACAATCATGGGAAAGACTGCTGACCTGACAGTTGTGCAGAAAACCATCATTGACACCCTCCATAAGGAGGGAAAGCCTCAAAAGGTAATTGCAAAAGAAGTTGGATGTTCCCAAAGTGCTGTATCAAAGCACATTAATACAAAGTTATGTGGAAGGGAAAAGTGTGGAAGAAAAAGGCGCACAAGCAGCAGGGATGACCGCAGCCTGGAGAAGATTGTCAGGAAAAGGCCATTCAAAAGTGTTGGGGACTTTCACAAGGAGTGGACTGAGGCTGGAGTCAGTGCATCAAGAGCCACCACACACAGACGGATCCTGGACATGGGCTTAAAATGTCGTATTCCTCTTGTCAAGCCGCTCCTGAACAACAAAGAACGTCAGAAGCCTCTTACCTGGGCTAAAGAAAAACAGACCTGGTCTGCTGCTTAGTGTTCCAAAGTCCTCTTTTCTGATGAGAGCAACCTTTGCATCTCATTTGGAAATTAAGGACCCAGAGTATAGAGGAAGAATGGAGAGGCACACACTGCAAGATGCTTGAAGTCCAGTGTGAAGTTTCCACAGTCTGTGTTGATTTGGGGAGCCATGTCATCTGCTGGTGTTGGTCCACTGTGCTTCATTAAGTCCAGGGTCAATGCAGCCGTCTACCAGGAGATTTTGGAGCACTTCATGCTTCCTTCCGCAGATGAGCTTTATGGGGATGCTGACTTCATTTTCCAGCAGGACTTGGCACCTGCCCACACTGCTAAAGCACCAAAACATGGTTCAATGACCGTAGGATTACTGTGCTTGATTGGCCAGCAAACTCGTCTGCCCTGAACCCCTCAGAAAATCTATGGGGCATTGGCAAGAGAAAAATGACAGACATGAGCCTGAACAATGCAGAAGAGCTGAAGGCCGCTATTGAAGCATCCTGGTCTTCCATAACACCTCAGCAGTGCCACAGGCTGATAGCTTCCATGCCACGCCATATTGAGGCAGTAATTGCTGCAAAAGGGGCCCAAACCAAGTACTGAGTACATATGCATGCTTATACTTTTCAGAGGTCTGATATTGTTCTATGTACAATCCTTGTTTTATTGATTGCATGTAATATTCAAATTTTCTGAGATTGTGGATTTGTGGTTTTCATGAGCTGTAAGCCATAATCATCACAATTATGACAAATCACGGCTTGAACTATCTTGTTTTGCATGTAATGAGTCTATCTCATATATTACTTTCACCTTTTAAGTTGCATTACTGAAATAAATGAACTTTTGCACGATATTCTAATTTTTCAAGTTTCACCTGTATACAACATGGACCTGTTCCTTTTAAAGTCTTCTATTTTGGGAACTACAAAAAGCCATGTACTTACAGAAAAAAAACTTACTTATCTATGAATATGTGGCAAGACACATCTAGAATTACTTTGGGAAATAATTGTATCTACACTGCAGTTATATGAAATGAGTGTACTATAATTACCGCATTCTTAATCTCAACATCTTTAAACGGTGAGAGATCTGTAGGGTTTTGTTCAGCAATTAAAGCATGTTAGAACAAGCACTGAGATTCCCAGTGGCTGCTGCTGCCTTAATAATGTTTGCCAACACTTGAGCCATTCTGTATTCAGCCTTAATGACTACATGCAGATTTTCATTACCTTGAAGATACCATAATTGAAAAATAGTTTTCTTCAGGATTAGTTTCATAATCACTGATTACCTGATCTCCAGCTGCAAGTTAGTGGAGCGGAATGTCAAAAAAGAAATGTTCTCTCTGATGTAATTTCGAACCGTATTCACAAATGTACAGTAGACCACACAGCATGGACAATGTGAATATGGCTTACAATATACTTGCCAATTCCCCATGATGCTAAATGTTTTAATGCTGCCCATAACGGCACGCATGCAATATGTGAATTACTTCCCACCAACATTAAAGTATTTATAACGCATCTAACGTTTGGCTACAGTACTGTAGCAAACTGTCTACATTATCTCATACAGCATATTTTTATGCAATTCGTTCCCTGCAGGATACAATCACATAGCTCTCGACTGTCTCTCATTTGAAGGGACTGTCCCTGCATGCCGTACTATTTTTAAAGCGCACATCACCGCAGTGCGGTGGCCTCATAGGAAACAAGGATTTTTTCTTGTCTTGCGTTGGTGCCCAGTGTAGCCCAGGCATGGATAGTGTGAAAGAACCATTGATGACTAAGTTTAAAATTAAAAAATTAATTAAAAAAATTAGCACAAGGGAGGTTACCTCCAAAGTTATTTGTCCTGGTTTAGCAGAAATCTTCTTCCGATGCCCCCCTACTCTCACTGCTGGAATCTTTTGGTGCAGCTAGAGTAAGTAGAACTGAATGAGCTGTGACAGGTACTCATTAAGAAACGTGATCTTTGGATTGAAGACAGACACATGATTGATAGGTTCCATTCATAGTTCATGTTTCATTCATAGAAGCTGTAGTACTGGCTTCTTTGCATGGAGGAGCAATGATCTAAAATGATAATGAAATTTCAATTAAACTTTTTATTTTGCTATTAATAAGTAACAAAAAATAAAAATTTACACATACCGAGAGAGAGAGAGAGAGAGAGAGAGAGAGAGAGAGAGAGAGAGAGAGAGAGATGGGCTTAATGAGGAACTTTGGTCATATTTTAAAAAAATTAAAAAGTCAGCAGCTGCAAATAATGTAGCTGCTGACTTTTAATAAAGAGACACCAACACAGGGAGGAAGCGCTGTCCTCACCCTGGCAGGTCCTTCACCAGTATTTGGGTCCCTGCCATCTCCATCTTGGATGTGGGAGGCCAGCTGTGATTTCCTTGTGTTTCACATCCGGCTCCACACTATGCATGCTTGAGACACAGACTTTTTTTCCAGCAGCAGATTGTTTTGCTTGTAATAGACTTCAATGGATCCACACCAAAATAGCAGGTGTTGTGTTTTCCATTTTGTGGTGTTTTTTGCTGGGTTTTTTTTTGCTAATAGGAATGTATGACAGTTTTGTTCATGTAATGTGACTTTGATGGGACAAAGTCGCATCAAAGTGTGTAGGAACCTTTGTGTCCAGAGTCACATGTTAGGGTTAAGGGCTAGGGTTAAATGTTAGGGTTAAGGTTAAGAACTAGGGATAGGGTAAAATGTTATGGTTAGGTTTAAGGGTTAGGTTTACATGTTAATGTTAAGGGATGGGGTTAGGGTTAAATGTTAGGCTTAAGTTAGAGGGTTAGGGTTAAATGTTAGGATTAAATGTTAAGGTTATGGTTAAGGGTTAGGGCAAAATGTTAGGGTTAAGGGCCTTGGTTAGGGTTAAATGTTAGGGTTACGATTATGGGCCTGGGTTAGGGCTAAATGTTAGGGTTAGGGTTAAATGTTAGGATTGGGGATAAGGGCTAGGGTAAGGGTTAAATGTTAGGGTCTAGGGCTAGGGTTAAATGTTTTGGTTAAAGTTATCAGTAATTTAGGGTTAGAATGCTAATCCTAACAATTATCACTGCCCCTAACCCTAGCCCTTAACCCTAACATGCGACTTTAGACACAAAGGTTTCTGCACTACTTTGATGCAACTTTCACACTGCTTGAGTGCCAGAGAGTGGCACTCAAGTCACACTACATGAACAGAACTGTCATTCTTTCCCATTAGACAAAAAAAACCCAAAATGCATCAAAAATGCATGTTAAAAACTGCACTGCAAAACACGCAGTGAAAACAAATGAGCTACAACTGCCATAGATGTGAATCTAGCCTTAAGAAAAAGGGTGGGGACTTTTTTCCCTAAGTTTCTGTGCATAAGGCAGTCCATTGAAATGAATGGGCTGCCTACACACAGAATGCAGGTTGCACAAATATGAACCTAGCCTTACTGATTAATGGGGATATGGACACACTTGGGTAGATTTACTAAAAATGGATCACTCAGAATCTGGTGCAGCTGTGCATGGCAACCAATCACCTTCAAGCTTCAGCTTGTTCAGATGAGCTTTGGCAATAAAACCTGGAAGCTGATTTTTTTCTGTGCACAGCTGCACCAGATTTTGCACGCTTCAGTTTTGGTAAATAACCCCCACTATCCAACATGTTATCACAAAAGTCTGATCCCAGTCAGCTTCCCCAGACAGAAGGAAGATGTAACCAACAAGATCATAAGTCACAGCCTTCTTGGTATCTTTATTGCAGGAAATGGATCTCCACGTGAAACGACTAATGGTCGGTCCTTTACTTACAGCTTAATTTTAAGACTTTGAGTGCCATGCTTTTCTAGTCTTTTTAATTGTCCACATAAAAGTATTGTTAATGAGAAATATAATTCTGCAGGAAAATATTTTCATGTACTGTATTTTCAAATAAACATAATTTGACTTGTTTACTAATTAAGATATTATTTTTGTCACATTAGATCTATCTTCGAGCTACTGATGTTAAACTGATGAGACAGCTGCTCATTATCAATGAAAGCATAGAATCTATCAAATGGATGATGGAAGAGAAGGATATTATCACCAGCCAGGGAAGCAGCTTGAGCGGGAGTCTTTGCAGTCTATTGGAAAGCCGGGACACTTCATTACATGGAAGTTATACCAGTCTGCATGGTTACAGTGATGGGATGGATGAGATCTCGGTCGGAAGCTACTTAGACACTCTAGCAGATATTGTTCCAGGACATTGTACTCCAGATTTTGATCAGTACAGTGATACACAGGAGAACCATGAAGACTATCCACCACTGCGTAATGATTCCAGTGAACAGCTGGATGAATATTACTGCATCAGATAGAGCAGAAATGTAGAACGACCTACACTGGATGAGTGTGGCATTTGTAAAGGGTAATTCCACTTAATAGCAGTCTGAACTGTTCCCCTATTCCATCAGCCTGTGTCTCCCAGCACCTAGGTGCATCAGGAGCTTTAAGCCTCTACACTGACAAAAAAAAAATGGGGTTCAGTGGTTTTTACACACCCCGCTTACCTCACCCTTGCTCCACCCACTGCCGCTTAGAGAAGTTCTCCTTTAATTTTTTTTTTAACCGGCTTCTAACAAATAAAAGATGTACACATTTGTAATAGAAACAATTGGGTTGATTTACTAAAACTGGTGTAGCTCTGCATTGTAGCCAGTCAGCTTCTAACTTCACCTTGTTCAATTAGGCTTTGGCAATAAATACTGGAAGCTGATTGGTTTCTGTGCAGCGTTGCACCAGATTTTGCACTCTCCAGTTTTGGTAAATAACCCCCAATGTGCCTTGTTTCTGCTGATTTAATTTTTAACATATTTTACTATTTATTATGTAAGTTTTATTGTACCTATTGTATAATGTAATTGACTAAACATCTATGGTACATTGCAATAATAACTTTCTTGCTTGTTTTTTTAAGAACTGGGGGGGGGGGGGGGGCGTTTATGTATGACTGTTAAATGGCTAATTGTCTTTGTTCTTTGGCTGGCCTGTAATTGCAATTTTTAGCAAATAAATAAAGACGTCACTGTGATGCACAGTATGTCCTTTTGGTATGATGCTAAGTTCTCAGGCCTGAGTTACAATTTCATGTCTGCATTTAACTTTTCCAAATCCAAGTGAAGCCATCTGAGAAAATCACTTTTCCTGCATTTTAAAGTACCTCCTTTAAGGTGGATTTAGCAGCATTTACTCATGTTTATCGTGTCTAAACAGATCCCGAACCCACAGAATTCAATCTAAATGCAGCTATCTGGAACACACCTAAAGGAAGGCATATCCTAATTTTGAATGGTTTCATTAAAAAAATCATTACATGTATAAATGCATATAATCATAAATGGAGGTTTGACAGTGCTAATGTGAATGAGGCCTTTTGTGATAGCAGATTTTGTCCTGACAAATGTGTTTTAACATATCCAGGGTCTATAGGTCAAAGTATAACTGTATAACTGCAGGTTGGGTAAAAATTTATATAGTTTTCATTTAGGTTTCTCTTCTACAGCGACACAAACTTCAACTATGCGTTTATGTAATTAGATGTGTTCCTCAGTTGCTGCCCTGTACAAAGAAATCAAATTAAATGCAAGCCTGTTAAATACAAATTATGGCATAAGGGTAAAGCGAGCGCTCATAGTTCAGCTGCTGGAACACTCTAAGGAATCACTGGACCTTTAAGCAAGAATAATAATATATAGTGCAGCGCTGGTGTATTAATTAAAAAAAGAACATGCTAAAATGAATACAAATAAAATAGTTCATAAAGTCCTTCCACAATTAAGTGACCATAGGTGTATGAAGGTCTTCCTCCTTATAAAGGTGACTGGTATCGGATAGAAAAAATGCGCACTCACCGACCGCACATTTTAAATGCGCCTTTGTGCACTCTTATGCAGATGACCAACCAGACATGCAGATCCTAAGGACACATGGACCATCCCTCTCAAATACTGACATCGGCCTTGGGTGCAGTACCTCCAGGTATATAGAGCCCTTTCGTTCCTTTCGTTGTGCTCTGTCACGTGGTTTACAGGCGCCGACGATCTGCATCTACCATTTCTGGGGTACCTGGAACCAGGAGGGGGACCCCTGCCTGCCTATCTTTTGGAACGAAAGGGCTCTATATACCTGGAGGTACTGCACCCAAGGCCGATGTCAGTATTTGAGAGGGATGGTCCATGTGTCCTTAGGATCTGCATGTCTGGCTGGTCATCTGCATAAGAGTGCACAAAGGCGCATTTAAAATGTGCGGTCGGTGAGTGCGCATTTTTTCTATCCGATACCAGTCACCTTTATAAGGAGGAAGACCTTCATACACCTATGGTCACTTAATTGTGGAAGGACTTTATGAACTATTTTATTTGTATTCATTTTAGCATGTTCTTTTTTTAATTAATACACCAGCGCTGCACTATATATTATTATTACTGTTAAATACAAAATTCCAAATTTTTGTCCTTAATTTTTGTCCTTGAGTAAAGAGTGACGCCTACCAAGACCGAAAAATGTCTACAGTAGGAGGATAAATCAATTAATCAGGAACCGGCCAAGATGCTACCATGTATGGCCAGGCTGAATGTACCCAAATGATCGATCAATCAACTTGGGTACAACCAGCCTGCTGGATTTTACATGAGATTATTGCTAGTGGCTATTATAGGTACTAGCATTAATCACGGTACCAACAACCATGCAATATTTTAAGTCGCTTAAATGCCCTTTCTTCCCCATTCTCGTGCTTGGTTTGAACTTCAGCAAGTCATCTTCACTACGTCTAGATGCCTAAATGCATTGAGTGGCTACCATATGATTAACTAATTAGCAATTTGTGTTACCAAGCAATTGAACAGGTGTACCTCATAAAGTTGGCCGGGAGTGTATACAGTATATACAGTGCTCAGCATAAATGAGTACACCCCTTTTGAAAAGTAAGATTTTAATCAATATCTCAATGAAAACAAGAACAATTTCCAAAATTTTGACAAAACTGAGTTTTATAGAACATCTGTTTAGCTCATTATATGAAAGAATTAAAGAAGTTAATAATATAACTAAGAATACAAAATCTTTAGTTTTACTCAAATTAGTTGATGCAAAAATGAATATACCCCACAAAAAGTTCTCCATGATTTGTAAGGACAGTACCAAGTCTTCTAGGCATGGAATGAAAAACTTGCTGATATACTGCATCATCTATCTTTTTCCATTCTTCAGGAACGACCTCTTTTAGAGCCTGGATGCTGGATGGAGAGTGATGCTCAACTTGTCTCCTGAAAATTCTCCATTGGGTTCAGATCAGGAGACATACTTGGCCGCTGAATCACTTTCACCCTGTTCTTCTTCAGATATTGCAACAGTGGCCTTAGATGTGTGTTTTGCATGATTGCCATTTTGGAAAAGTGCACGACGACCAAGGGCACGGGTTGATGATAGCATCTTGTCTTTCAATATAGAGCAGTACATCTGTGAATTCATGATACCATCAATGCTGAGCAGCTCCCCGAAATCCGGCTGCAGTCATGCATCCCCACAGAAGAACACTGCCACCACCATGTTTCATTGTAGGCACCATGCATTTTTCTTTGTACTCCTCCCCTTTGTAACACCATACAGTTTTGAAACCATCAGTTCCAAAAATATTTATCTTGGTCTCATCACTCCAGAGAAGAGAGTCCCAGTAGTCGGCTTCTCTTTCAGTATGGGCCCTAGCAAACTCTAGGTGGGCTTTTTTGTGCATAGGCTTTAGAATAGACTTCCTTCATGGATGACACCCATACATGCCATTCCTCTGTTTTCCGTGACACAATACAGTGTACACTGCAATCATCCCAGTTTGGCTTTCTACTTCTTTAGCTAACTGCAGTGAACTTGCATGGCGATTTTCTTCAACCCTTCTCATCAGAAGACACTCCTGTCAAGGTGTTAACGTCCGTGGATGGCCTGGATGTCTCTGTGGGATGGTTGCAATTCCATCGTTGTTAAATTTTTGTATCACCTTTGCTACAGTAAGCAACAGACTGATTAATAAATCTTTGCTGATCTTTGTGTAGCCTTCACCTTTCTTGTGTAAGGAAATTATTTTCTTTCTCAGGTCTTGTGACAATTCCCTTCCATGTGGTGCCATTGCTGACAGCATGAAATGGGAAGGGGCTTTCTTTGTTAAATAACACCCTTTTATAATCAACTGTCTTCTGGACACCTGTTTAATGAATAATTAGACACACCCGTAGTTGAATTCTTGTTAGGATTTTGTTAACTAAAATTTTGCTTTGCTCCTAAGACTTTTGTTGGGGTGTATTCATTTTTTGCAACCTGGTCTTTAACCATTTCCATACCGGGCACTTTTACCCCCTTCCCTCCCAGGCCATTTTTCACGTTTCAGCGCTCTCACACTTTGAATGACAATTGCGCGGTCATACAACATTGTACCCAAACTAAAATTTTGTCATTTTCTTCACACAACTAGAGCTTTCTTTTGGTGGTATTTAATCACCGCCGGGTTTTTATTTTTTGCTAAATTAACAAAAAAAGACCGAACATTTAGCAAAAAAACACGTTTTTCTTTGTTTCTGTTATAAAAGTTTGCAAATAAATAATTGTTCTTCATAAATTTAGGCCGAGATATATTCTACTACATGTCTTTGGTGAAAATAACCCAAATTAGGATGTATTTTTTAGTTTGTAGGAAAGTTATAGAGTTCACAAACTATGGTATAGATCTGAATATTGATCAATCCTAAAGTACTGACGGCCAATCTAATTTCTTGAGGTCCAAGAATGTCAGAACAGTACAGATATCCCCCAAATGACCCCTTTTTGCAAAGTAGACAGTCCGACGTACTTCATAAGAGGCATGGCGAGTTTTTTGAAGTTGTATTTTTTTTGTCATAATTTTTCGGAAAATTAAAAAATTAAAAAAATGATTTTCACTATTTTTTTTTTACATACTGTCACCAGTGCAGTACAGCATCATCATATAACTGGCATGGTGGTGAACAGGGACACTGACTGGTGACAGTATGAAAAAAAAATATATATATATATTTTTTTTATTATTTTTAATTTTTTATTACATTTTTTTTTCTTTTTTTTAAGATTTTTTTTTCATATTTCACTATGTCCAAAGTAGTACAATGTTACCATAGTAACATTGTACTACTTTGGGGAAGTGATCAGTATTTTTTTTTTTTTTTTACACAATTTGCTTATAGCAAAGAATTACTTTGCTATAAGCAAGCATTTTCCTGAATGACATCGATTCATTCAGGGTTTTTTTTTTTTTAGCTTAGCTTAGCTGTGATTTGGCCACAGCTAATCACATGACATGTGCATGTGATTGCTGTGACCATTCACAGCTAGACACTAGTATACAATGGATGGGATGAATGAAGCCATCCATTGTATACAACTGTCATGTGACCTGCTGTGATTGGTCACAGCAGGTCACATGGTACCTGCAACGGGGGCTGGTACTCAGATCTGTCATCGGCCGTGTCTGAGGTACACGGCTGGTGACAGATCGCGCGGCTCTGCAAGCGTGAAAACTGTGCATGCCCAGGAGGACGCCATATGGCGTCCACCCAGAAATCTACAGCATTTTGCCGGCCGCCAAATGACTATTGGCCGGGCGGCTATTGGTTAATGAATTTGTTAGGAAAAATACTTTTGTGTGTGTGCAAATTAACAAATCTTGTTTACAATCAATGGCCCACATTTGTGGGAGTATTTTGTAGGACAGTGTCCCATAGGAAAGTAAAGGTTTTCTGACAAATCTGTTGGGGTGTACTCATTTATGCTGAGCTGTGTGTGTGTGTATATATACAGTTGCAAGAAAAAGTATGTGAACCCCTTAGGATTACGTGGAGTTTTGCATGAATTGGGCATAAAATGTGCTCTGAACGTCATCTAAGTCACAACAATAGAAGAACACAGTCTGCTGAACATAATACTACACAAACATTAGATGTTGCCATGGTTTAATTGCACATAACATGTAAACATTCACAGTGCAGGGAGGAAAAAGTATGTGAGGCCCTAGCTTAAGGACTTCTTCCAGAGCTAATTGGAGCCAGGAGTGAGCCAACCTTGACTACAATCAGTGTGATGATATTGGATGTGTTGCTGACAGCTGTCCTGTCCTTAAAAAACAAACACCTGTTTTGGGTTTACTGGTTTTAAGAAGCACTGTCTGATGTGAACCATGCCTCGCAGAAAAGAGTTCTCAGAAGACCTACGATCAAGAATTGTTGACTTGCATGAAGCTGGAAAGGGTTACAAAAGTATCTCCAAAAGCCTTGATGTTCATGTGTCCACAGTAAGACAGACTGTCTACAAATGGAGAAAGTTTAGCACTGTTGCTACTCTCCCAAGGTGTGGTTGTCCTGTAAAAATGACTGCAAGAGCACAACGCAGAATGCTGCATGAGGTAAAGAAGAATCCCAGAGCGTCAGCTAAAGACCTACAGAAATCTCTGGCACATGCTAACATTTTTGTTGACACATCTACAATAAGGAAAACATTAAACAAGAATGGAGTACATGGGAGGACACCACGGAGGAAGCCATTGCTGTCCAAAAAGAATATTGCAGCACGTTTGAAGTTTGCAAAAGAGCACCTGGATGTTCCACAGCACTACTGGCAAAATATACTGTGGACAGATGAAACCAAGATTGAGTTGTTTGGGAAGAACACAACACTATGTGTGGAGAAAAAAAGGCACAGCACACCAACATTAAAACCTCATCCCTACTGTAAAACATGGCGGAGGGAACATCATGGTTTGGGGCTGCTTTTCTGCCTCAGGGCCTGGACGGATTGTTGTCATTGATGGGAAAATGAATTCCAGAGTTTGTCAAGACATTTTGAAGGAAAACGTACGCCCATCTGTCCGCCAACTGAAGCTCCGCAGAGGATGGGTGATGCAACAGGACAATGACCCAAAGCATACAAGTAATTCAACAAAACAATGGCTGCAACAGCACAGAATACGCCTTCTGGAGTGGCCCAGTCAGAGTCCTGACCTCAACCCGATTGAAATGCTGTGGCATGACCTTAAGAGAGCGATTCACACCAGACATCTCAAGAATATTGCTATACTGAAACAGTTTTGTGAAGAGGAGTGGTCCAAAATTACTCCAGATCATTGTGCAGGTCTGATCTGCAACTACAGGAAATGTTTGGTTGAGGTTATTGCTGCCAAAGGAGGGTCAACCAGTTATTAAGTCCAAAGGTTCACATACTTTTTCCTCCCTGCACTGTGAATGTTTACATGTTATGTGCAATTAAACCATGGCAACATCTAATGTTTGTGTAGTATTATGTTCAGCAGACTGTGTTCTTTTATTGTTGTGACTTAGATGACGTTCAGAGCACATTTTATGCCCAATTCATGCAAAACTCCACGTAATCCCAAGGGGTTCACATACTTTTTCTTGCAACTGTATATGTATGTGTGTGTATGTATATATATATATATATATATATATGTGTGTGTGTGTGTATATATATATATATATATATATATACAGTACTGTGCAAAAGTTTTAGGCAGGTGTAGAAACATGCTGTACATTAAGAATGCTTTCAGAAATAGACATGTTAATAGTTTATTTTTAGCATTTAACAAAATGGAAAGTTAATGAACAGAAGAGAAATTCTAATGAAATCGATGTTTGGTGTGATCACACTTTGCCCTGAAAACAGCATCAATTCTTCAAGGTACACTTGCACACAGATTTTGAAGAAACTCAGCAGGTAGTTTGTTGCAAACATTTTAGAGAACTAACCCCAGATCTTTTCGGTGGATATAAGCTGCCTTAAATCCCTCTGTCTCTTCATGTAATCCAGACAGACTCCATGATGTTGAGATCAGGGCTCTGTGGGGGCCAAACCATCACTTCCAGAACCCCCTGTTCTTCTTTACAATGAAGATAGTTCTTAATGACATTGTACCACACCTAAAATACATTGAATAACTTTATTCAAAGTATTCCATAAAAATTATTTGATCTATAAAAAAGCCCCTTAGGGCTGAACAACAAAGAATAAATGAAGACAATGTACTACGTTTGGCATGTTCCAGATTTATAATCATAGTATAGCATTAGATACACAAAGTGACAGAATCTATTTTTCCAGATATAGTTTTCCATCATGGATTCCGACACATAGATTTCTTCTACGCATTTCACAGGACGAGGCTTCATCAGGAAGGAACTACTTCTAAAAGTGCTGAAACCATCTATACATATTTAAAAACTTGAATTGCTTCTGTGAATGCCACTCCTGAACAGCTGGACCCCCTAGTAGTCTTCATATATTTGCAGAAAAAGGAGACTAACTCCAGAATAGATTCTATGATTCTCCAACAAATAAATAAAGAGGTGTAGAATAGCATTCCAAAATGTATAATCCACCCATGCAATTTACTCCTATAGCAGTCACATGATGTCTTGTAGCTAGGGGAGCCCACTGTGATCCATCGTGCCTATCATAGCTACAGGACATCATGTGATTGGTATAAAAGTAAATTGCCTGGGTGGATTATACATTTTGGTGTGATTTCCTACCCATCTCTTTTTTTTCCCCAGAAATCTGAACCAAGATACAAGTCAGTTTCTAACTTCAGCTTGTTCAATGAAGCTTTGACAATAAAACCTGAAAGGCCATTGGTTAATATGGACTCAAAACACCTTTCTGCTTTTTGTCCTGTATATTATCTTTTTTTTCCGACTAAGTACAGTATTTACACCAGTTCATAACTGGTTACATGGGAGCATTGGAGACAACCTACTAAAGTAATAGTGAATATTTACTAAGCTTAGTTCATAAGGTGAATTTGTGGGGGGGGGGGGGGGTTACTACCCAACAGAAATTTAAAAGAGGGTTTTTTAATTTCAATTTTTTAAATTTTTTTAATTAATCATCCATTTGGGTGATTACAATATTTGTAGCTGCACATTTTTTTTTCATGCTCAGTACACATTCACTTTGCTTAGCTTGATAAGCTCCCTTTAGTGAACAAACTCCATAGTCTTGAGAGCCTGGCAGAGCTGGATGCAAATAGCTGAACTGGCTGTTAGACTAGCTATGCTGATTTAATTGGAATTCCAAAATCAGCGATAAGTCTGAATTCTTCTCCACAGACTAACTCTGTGGTCTCTGGGGCTACTGTTGAAGTTCCAGTAAGAGCTCATTTATATTTATGGCAGCCTTTGTCACCCCTCTGAAAATCCACAGTGACTCGCTCTTCAGGTGGCAGCTGCAAGGCAATATGTCTTCTCCTCAACACCTATTTTAACCCTTAAAAGCCCACACCACTGTGCCACATCCCCATGCACTGCACACGTTTGAAGGGTGGTTGCAGCACAGCCCTATTCACTTGAATGGATCATGTTCAATAGCAGTACTGCCCTCAACTGAACGCCAAAGGGGTACAATATTTTGCTGCAAAACATCACAGCCAAGGCATGCGTACAACCCCTCCATCACCTCTGTTGGGTTTAGGGGGGTGGTAAAGCCACATAACCTATCACTAGGTATAACATATAAGAAGCTCTTATTTTCTAATAGTTTACTGCTACTTCACATTATTATTATCATTATTATACAGGATTTATATAGCACCAACACTTTGCGCAGCACTTTACAAAATGAAGGTAGACATTACAGTTGCAATACAATTTGGTACAAGAGGAAACAGAGGGCCCTGCTCGTTAGAGCTTACAATCTAATGTCAATAAAGCATTTTCAAATGGCAAAGGAACAGCAGTTGTTCGTCCCAAGGCTTTTTATAGCAGTTCTCTCAGGTGCTGGCAGCTTCTGGTGCCAGAACTGCTAGCTGTGAGCAGTAGGGGCGACGTCTTTCTGATGATGAAACACGTTGGGTGGAGCCTTGGCGTGTGACGTCACCGCGCTCTGGAGGGACGGCGGCCATCTGGTTGGTTTGAAACTTTCTGTTTTTCAATGCTGGTTATCTTACACTTTCATGTACGTGGATCCTAAATAAATTTGCCAACGTTTAATTTAACTACTGCACTATGAGTTACCTTTTCTTTTTACTTATTTCCTGACTGTCAGATGGCAGTTTCTTCTATTTCGGAGATCTTTAAAAGTGGAGAAGTTATCTTTCATCTGGGAGAGAATTTCTACTGAGGACCGTTTGCTGTATTGATTTTATATCACACTGCGTTTGCTGACCGGTTTTGTACAGTGAAATTGGTAAGAGGCCAATCTGTTTCGGGTGTATGGTGATGGTTTTTGGATCAAAATATTTTTATGCACCTGGTTCCATTAATTTGGGGACTTATATGGACTTTATTTTGACTTTTATGTGATTTCATAATTAGCGCTGCATTTTTTCATTTTACATTACAAACTACTAAATACCTTTTCTCATCAGCAGTATATAGCAGTCTTGCTGTGTCCATGCAGTGGGTTGGTGGATGGGTTATTAGATCAGACGGGGTCTGGGGGTAGGGTGGATCTAGTGGGCGAGTGTTCCTTTCTGTGGGGGGGTGGTTCGTGGGGTTTTGGGGGGGTGTTGGGGTGGTTTTGGGAGGCTCTTTGGGGGAGTTGGTGGGGGTATTGTGTGGTATTGGGAGAGGGGGGTCAGTTTGCAGGGGTGGTGCGAGTGTGGCGGTCACGCAGCAGGGCGGATTGGTCACCTTCCTTGGGTGCCATCTTGGGGGTGCTCACTTTGGGAAGTCCCCTCCTGTGTGAGAGGTGGAGGGGTGTATGGTTGGGAATGGTTTTTGGATCTCTGATGCAATGTGCTTTTACTTTGTATGGTTCATTGACTTACAATAAATTACAGTTTTGAGGAAAGCCTTTTAGGTGTGTAGCTTATTTTCTTTTTCTTTTATTGCTTTACGTAACATTATACCAGATATATCTGGTGGCACCCCACTCTACATTATAACTTTGGTGGACTCCCCAGCCGCTTTCTCTTTTTTGTACTATAGCAGTCTTGTGACTTCTATTAGTGTTTGGCCAAGCACTGGTTAATCTTGTAGGAGGAGTTTTCATTCCCAGGACCCTGCATTCACTATATCTGGCCCCCCACAGTACATAGAACATGGAAATTATTATTATTATACAGTATTTATAAAGCGCCAATAGTTCGCTCAGCGCTGTACATTACAAAGGGGGATGGAACATGTGACAGAACAATACCAATACAATGCAAAACATGAGGGGATTGAGGGCCCTGCTCTTTCGAGCTTACAATCTAGGACATGAAACTATTTTAGTAAATATAAACTGCTAAATAATTTTTCTCATCAGCAGTTAGAGCAGTCTTGTGACTTCCATGAGTGTCCTGCTGAGCACTGGTTTAAGCTTGTAGGAGGAGTTTTCATTCTGCTCTATGAGGCTGCATAACCCATGACACTCTGTACAGACAGCACTGATTGGTCCTGTGCTGATCACATGCACCCTCCCAAAGAAAAAAAAACTTTCTAGCAATACACACCAAATAGAGCATGTGCAGACTTGCCAATGTTGCTCTAACTATGGCAGATAGATTGGGGCAGTAAAAAAAGGGGGAGGATCAGAGAAGACAGGATCAATCAGCCTTTTTACATATTGCAGAGGATTACCCCTTAGTTTCCACAGTGAGTATAACAAGCATGCAATAACTGCATATACAGACTGATTTTACTGTTGTGGGTTGAGTAACACTCTAAGCTACTGTAGACTCATTTTCAAAGTACATCTATCATCAGAGCAATATGAAGACTGCCATTTCTAATCTCTACTTTTGAGAGAGTTCTCTAGTTGTCATACTGATGATATATCTTTAATCTAATTATCTTTGTATCTTTCATTTTTCAGAGTCTCTGACTTGTAATGGCTATAGACATGAGTATTGACAGTTTTTGTAAACAAGCTTAAAGCTAGTAAAGGAGGCCATACATCTTTTGTACAGACGTACTATAGACACTGACAAATTATGGAATTCTGTGGACATCCACTCTCCTGACTGCGTTTTGGTCCCTTTATTCCTCCCATCCTCTGCATTCTAAACTGCAGATTTTTTTTCTTTTTGCTTTGTTCACTTTTTTGGGTTTTTTTTTCCAGCCCTGCCCCTAACCATCATTCTCTAACACCCTATCCCACATCTTCCTGTATTATGCCCATCACATATCCCAGGAGGTTGCAAAAAAGAGGAACATGCAGTGGCTGGGGGCAAATCTGATGCAGTTTATTGTCAGCCAGCTTCTTGAACCCCTATTAGCGGCTGGCAGCAAGCCAATGCTGAATCCGCTAGGCAGGTATTTTTATAAAGACAAGCTATAATAACAGATGAGGAGAGGTGGATTAACCCCTGACTTCTTGAAGTTTTTGCCCCCTTCATGACCAGCCTATTTTTTGTTATTAGGCAGTGCGCTACTTTAACTGACAATTGAGCAGTCATGCAACACTGTACCCAAACTAAATTTATATTTTTTTTTTGCACAAATAGAACTTTTTTTTTGGTGGTATTTTATCACCACTGGGTTTTTTGTTTTTTATTATATAAATGAAAAAAGACTGAAAATTTTGAAAAAAAAAAACAGTATTTTTTTCACTTCCTGCTATAAATTATATGCAATTAAACATTTTTACAAATTAAATTTCTTCATTTCTCTTCTTTCATAATTTAGGCCAAAATGTATTCTGCTACATATTTTTTGTAAAAACAATCCTAATAACCATATATAAACTAGTTTGAAAGATATAGCATCTACTAGCTATGGGATATATACTGGAATTTTTATTTATTATTTTTTTTTATACTAGTGTCGATCAATAATTTAGAGTGGGTCTGTGACAGTACGGTAGGCAATCTGACACTAACTGACACTTTGTGGAAACTGAGTAACTGACGCTGACACCAGTGACAATAATACAGGGATCAATGCTAATAATATGCACTGACACTGTAGACTGTGAAGGGGTTAACATCTAGTGGCAATCAAAAGGGTTAACTGCATCCCTGCTTTGCAGAGAAACAAAAACTGATACATTGACTCTGTTAGGACAGAGCTCTGTGTTGTTTATAATCACGCAGCTCTCTCCTGTTATCCGCTCCATCAATTATAGGTCCTGGCCAATCATGTATGGCTAAAACAAATCACAGCGCAGCCAGGACAATGGGCACGCAAGTGCATGTACGCTCCCTACCTAGAAGAGATGATTCAAATTTCATATACGTGATCCAGTGCAGAGTGACTGCGCTGAAGCCGTAAATCTGCATGGGGTGATCTGCAACAGCCCAAAATAGCCGGATCTTGTATCAGATGTGTGATCCAATGCAGAGTAGCCACCCTGCAGCAGTGTAATCTGTGTGGGATGGTTTGCAAAAATAACAAGCTGGGAGTAAGTGAAGATCCTCTGTAATGGTTTTCCACACACAACATGATTGATAAATCACCTTTTACAAACGCTACTTCTGTTAAGAAAACAGCCCTCTTCTGCCAAATTTTTCACTTTAAGAATGTTAGTAAACCTAATTTTAAAATATAACCGATTTGTATTCTGTAACTACATAGACTTTCCATTGCTGTAACTTCCAGACTGCTAAGTAGAAGGGTTTCCTGCTATAATCATAAATCAATCTCAAGGTTATAAATGGAAAAAAAATCCACATCTCAACATTGCTCCAGATGTACCCTTGATGAACATCTCATCGAAGATGAAAGGCTCTCTGTAGCAAACCTCAGAGAGTGAATGTCTCTAGAATGCAATATGGAAATTAAAATGATATATCTAGGGATACATTTACACAAACTGTGTACAGAACACCCCTGGTGTGGACATGGCCACAGGTAAGTAACGTGTGGGCGAAAAATGAAATTAAAAGGTAATAAGGCCTCTTGCACACATGCTACTGATGTTTGAGCATCTGCTTGTTTAAACTAAATTTCAGGCACTTGTTTGTTCGTATTCGCGCATATTTAACTGCTCTAACTGCAACTGACAACTGCCTCCTGTTGCCCCCAGTAACTACTGCTTCCATCGCCCTCTGAAACTTCCTTCTCTAACTGCAGCTGACAACAGCCTCCTGTTGCCCCCGGTAACCACTGCTTCCATCGCCTTCTGAAACTTCCTTTTCTAACTGCAACTGACAACTGCCTCCTGTTGCCCCCGGTAATCACTGCTTCCATCGCCCTCTGAAACTTCCTGCTCTAACTGCAACTGACAACTGCCTCCTGTTGCCCCCGGTAACCACTGCTTCCATCGCCCTCTGAAACTTTCAGCTCTAACTGCAACTGACAACTGCCTCCTGTTGCCCCCGATAACCACTTCTTCCACTGGTCTCTCAATCGTTAAGCTACTTTGCATGTCTGAAATTATCTGCATTGTTAGATTTTTTTCTGTTTTTTTTGTAACTGTTGTGTATACTGTACTTGCCTGTATGACGTGACCTTAGCCTCACAGTGCCTTAGCTGAGATCAAACACCTTGCCTTATCTTGTGTCCATCCTGCTTGCAATTTGTTAAGGGCAAAACACATCCCCCATGTGTCATTTATTAGCTCTTAATGGAAGGATTGCCTAACCTCCCCCTGTCTATCCAAATATAAATTTAGTACAGTCCTGGGGATGGCCAGACGAGGGGACAGGCTGGCATTCCTTGCACAAAGTACGCATTACGGTGCTAAGTACATCGCACTTTAACTAAGGCAAGTACAAACAATAGTGCTCCACCTCAAGTAGATTACATGTACTCTTCCCTCTCTTACCTCTCTCTGTCTGCCTTCCTTTGTTATCTCTCCTCTCTCCAGCATGCTCATGCTAACCCTCTTTGTTGCTATATTGCCCTCTCTTCTCAAACTCTCTCTTGTTTACCCCTCCTCCCCACCACACAACCTGTACATATCACCCTCACTCCTGCCCTCTCAATATCACTGCACTTATCTCCTGCTCTCTCTTGGTCCACATAATGTCACCGCTTCAAAAGCACTGCGGCATTTGCCCTCATATAAATCTCGCTCCCACCTCACCTCCCTCACCCTCCTATTACTACTAACTTCTGGAGACATTACCCCAAACCCTGGCCCTCCACCATCAAACTCCAACCCACAGAAGCAGCAGCCTCCCCTCTCTGGCCGTAGCCGCAACCCTCACTCTCTCATCTCAATTCCCCTGCTTCCACGCACCAACCCCTCCCTCCTATGTGCCCTCTGGAATGCCTACTCAGCCTCTAACAAACTCTCTACTATTAATGACCTCTTCCTCTCCCACTCCCTCAACCTTCTTGCTATTACTGAAACCTGGCTCCAGGATTCTGACTCTGTCTCCTCAGCTGCACTCTCCCATGGTGGCCTCCCCTGGACTCACTCGCCCAGACCCAGCGGACGAAAAGGGGGCGGAGTTGTACGTCTTCTTTCCCCACAAAGCACATTCCAGGTTCTTCCTGCCCCTCCATCTCTGTCCCTCCACTCTTTTGAAGTGCACTGTATTCGTCTCTTTTCTCCTGTTTGTCTGAGGATCGCTGTCATCTACCGGCCCCCGGGCCCAGTTTCACACTTTCTCGATGACTTTTCAGCATGGCTACCATACTTTCTCTCCTCTGAGGTGCCTGCCATCATCCTTGGTGACTTTAACATCCCAGTCAATGTTCACACCCCTAAAAGAAATGATTCAGCGAGCGCTAGGAGCAAAAAATTGAAGCAGCAAATGCACTAAAAGGAAACCTAAAAACCTTCTAAAATGTTCAATAAGCAAAAAGTGCAACACCAATAAACAATGAATGTATATAAAGATATGCCTGAGGCTCACCATAGATTTGTAGCGGTAAATATGTTAAAACAGTGTTAATAAAAGTCCACAAAGTATTATATGACAGTTCTCTGATACTTTAGGAAAGTTATAAACGGGCAGGTGACTCCAATATTCCTATCAAGGCATAAAACTTGGTGTCGTGCAGGAAATATTAAAATTGCGCACTCACCAGATGCGCAATAGATAAGCGCACTGATCAACCAGAGGTCCCCTCTTATCCTGGAGAAAAGATACAGCTCACACTGGGGCCCAGTTTCACGCTTTCTCGATAACTTTTCAGCATGGCTACCATATTTTCTCTCCTCTGAGGTGCCTGCCATCATCCTCGGTGACTTTAACATCCCAGTCAATGTTCACACCCCTGCCACCTATCAACTACTCAACCTAACTTCCTCTTTTAACCTAACACAATGGTCACAATCCACCACCCACTCCAATGGCAACACCTTTGACCTTGTATTCACCCACTTGTGCACTCCCTGTAACCTCTTTAATACCCCTTTTCCTCTCTCTGATCACAACTTAATCAGCTTCACCCTCTCCCTGCCTTCTACCTCCCATGCCTCCAACCAGCAAACCGTCACCTGTAGAAACCTCCATCACCTCAGCCCTGACCTTCTCCACTCCGCTACTGAGCGCCTCTATGATGGAATTGCACCCCTGTCCTGCCCAGAGCTGGCCACATCTGCCTACAACAACTATCTATCATCCTCCCTGGACACTCTTGCTCCTCTTTCTACACGCAGAACCAGGCCTTGCCTGTCACAACCCTGGCAAACAGATGACACCAGAAGTCTCAAGAGACACAGCCGCACTCTTGAGCGAGCATGGCGTAAAAATAAATCCCTAGAAAACGTTACCCTCTACAAATCTGTTCTTCTCAAATACAACTCCAGCCTCCACGCTGCTAAGCAAACCTACTATAACACTCTCATCAAGACCCTCTCATCCAATCCTCATCAACTCTTCTCTACCCTTAATTCCTTACTCCACCCCCCACTGCCTCCACCCACCAACTTACTTACTGCACAGGAGATTGCCAGTCACTTCAAGAAGAAGATCGACACAATTCGTGATGAGATCTCCAGTGTCAAGCTTCCTCCTCAAACCAACATACCAGGCCCAACACCAAACTCTACACTCTCCTCCTTTGACCCTGTAACCACCAAGAAAGTTACCAAACTCCTTTCCAAGGCCCACTTCACCACCTGTCCCCTGGATCCTGTCCCCTCACGACTGTTGCAGCCTCCTTCCTGCTCTATCCTAAACTCTCTAACCCACATCTTCAACCTCTCACTCTCCATGGGCACCATTCCCTCCCCACTCAAACATGCACTGGTTACCCCCATCCTCAAAAAAACCCTCGCTGGACCCTACCTGTTTGAATAACTTAAGACCCATCTCCCTGCTCCCGTTTGCCTCCAAGCTTCTCGAGCGTCTTGTTCACAACCGTATGAACTGCTACCTCACCAACAAAAACCTTCTTGATCCCCGACAGTCTGGCTTCCGCCCACAACATTCCACAGAAACTGCCCTACTAAAACTCACTAATGACCTACTAACTGCTAAAACCAAGGGCCATTACTCCATACTCATACTCCTTGACCTTTCCACTGCTTTTGACACAGTCAACCACCTGCTCTTCCTCAGTAAACTCCACTCCATTGGCCTCCGTGACTCTGCTCTCTCCTGGTTCTCCTCTTACCTTTCTCAGCGCACTTTCAGTGTCACATACAACTCCTCCTCCTCCGCTCCGCTTCCTCTTTCTGTTGGGGTACCCCAAGGTTCTGTTCTTGGGCCCCTCCTTTTCTCTCTCTATACCTCCTCCCTGGGCCAACTGATAACCTCCCATGGCTTCCAATACCACCTCTATGCTGATGACACCCAGATCTATCTCTCCACTCCCCAGCTCACCCCCTCAATCTCCTCACGTATCGCAAATCTACTTAGCGACAAATCAGCATGGATGTCACATCACTACCTTAAACTCAATCTTTCAAAAACTGAGCTTGTAATATTTCCTCCTCCCACTCATGACTTTACCATTAAGATCGACATCACTACCATTGGTCCTTCCCCTCATGCCAGGGTGCTAGGCGTAATCCTGGACTCTGACCTCTCCTTTGGACCCCACATCCACTCACTGGCTAAAACCTCCGGAACATTTCCAAAATCCGCCCCTTCCTGACCAATGACACCACAAAACATTTTATCCACGCCTTGGTTATATCCCGCCTCGATTACTGCAACTCCCTCCTCACTGGTCTACCGTTTAATCAGGCTATCCCCCCTTCAGTCTATTATGAATGCTGCTGCTAGACTCATACACCTTACCAACCGATCAGCGACTGCTGCCCCTCTCTGCCAATCCCTCCACTGGCTTCCACTAACCCAACGTATAAAATTCAAAATACTAACCACAGCTTACAAAGCCATCCATAGCACTGCCCCTAGCTACAACGCCAACCTCATCCACAGATATCTCCCAAATCACCCACTCTGCTCCTCCCATGATATCCTCCTCTCTAGCTCCCTCATCACCCCTCCCACGCTCGCCTCCAGGACTTCTCCAGAGCCTCTCCCATCCTCTGGAACTCCCTACCACAGCATGTCCGGGCAGCCCCCACCCTGTCTGCCTTTAGGCAATCTTTGAATACTCACTTCTTCAGGGAAGCCTACCCCACCTTCACCTAAGAACTGTACGTGAATCACCTCCGCCAGATCATGCCTCGCAGCTATCACCTTTTGTATCACCTCCCCCTTCCTTTAGATTGTAAGCTCTACGAGCAGCTCCCTCCTATACCTTCTGTACTGAAATGTATTGTAATTGTACTGTCTCCCTTATATTGTAAAGCGCTACGCAAAGTGTGTCGCAATATAAATCCCATATAATAATAATATTTATGCATATATGTGCACAAATTCATGCATTTGTGCAATCAATATATTCTTAGGGAAAATTAATTTATATTTATACTCATATGCGCGTATTTGCACACACGCAATGCAAATGATTGACCAAAAATGCAGATTTTCCTATTTTTGTTTCTTATTGAGGAATACGCGGCGCTTATTTATGCGACTGTGTGCAAAGGCACATTGTATATAATGAGCTACATTTTACCTCAGTAAAAAAAACAACCCTGTACTGAGCATTTTTTTTTTAAATCAGCACAAGGGATGGTATTTAATGAAATATGTCCCTTGTGCTGTTGGCTGCTCTGTTTGTTGAAACTTTCAGTCCTTTGCCCTGGATACTCCCACAGCTGTGGTCCATTAGTCCACCTACCACTACCCCCTCTAAACAATGCTGCTGTCCAAGGGTGTCTCCATTGATAGAGGAGCCACCCTAAGAGAGGAACTGTGTTACTGGCAGGATCAGATGAAAATAAACTAAAAAAGAAAACAAATGCAGCCAAAACATGTATTAATTGGCAAACTGCAATATATTAAATGTTTGTTTTTGGGTTTAATACCACTTTAAGTGATGTATACCTAAATCCTTCTTTAAATGAAGCACCTACTATTGTTATTGTACAATCCATCCACCTTTTATGTTAGCCATTCTTAAATTACTGTATTGGACACTAATGAAGCAACCTCAAGTATGTAATTGAATACAACCAAAGACAATGTGTGACCCTATATTGTTTTTGTGGTCTTATCATTTAACTCTACTGTGAGATATGGTTGGCAGCTCGCCCTATGTTCTCCTTTTAATTGTTCGTATCAAAAAGAAAAGTTCATAGATGACATCACCAGTTAATTATGCTATCACTTCATTGTGGCAGAGAAAATGATTTATGATTGCTTTGTTCATCGTATAAGCAAATATAGTAATGGGGAAATCCCTGCCAAGCGAACAAAGGTTCTATTATCGCATGCACTACTAAATAACTTTACATGTTGAAAGCTTTATAAAAGGAATATTGGTATGAGATTTTATCTGAGAGCTATACTGGCAGATCTTTCTTCTAGCCTAGCACAAAAAGGCAAGGCAAGTTAAAGAGTTATTTGAAGGTTGCTCATACATAGTACATGCTGTCTGTTTAGTTCCTGTCATTTCGACAGAGTTAGGCTGGCCATACACTATACAATTTTCTTTAGAAAATTGCTTTAGATTTACCAAAAACCATATAATATGAGGTCAAACCTAAACAACACTTTCAGTTGTATCCAATTAGGCGGGCCCTTGCACTACACAGTTGAAAATAAATCTAAAGAAAATTGGGCAGAAATTGGACAGAAAATTGTATAGTGTATGGCCAGCCTTAGGAGATAGGAAGGCTGTCGTAGAGTGTGAACAGCAACAGATCAAATAATATAATCTCTGGGGTCATTGTTAAGGTACTAGAAAACCTTGGGCATCCTAAGGAATAAAGAGCTGTAACGCTTTTAGCAAATGGTGCACACGACTACATTTTACAAAGCAGTGGACATAACTTAAAGGGGCCTGATTAAATCCAACCTACATTGAAGGTGAGGGAAAATTCCAAATTTTGTGTTGCCTCAGGAAGAGAGGTGGAGTGGATCTTCCAACTGGGACACTTGCTCCGATGACAACTGTCTAAGACTGGATTTACTAATCTTTGTGTAGCCAGGTGCTGGCTATATCATTATACCTTTCAGAGATATTTACTGATGAGACTTTCCCCCCTAGTGCCTGTCACGTTCGCGGGATCGCCGCCACCAACATGCAACAATCTCACGACCGCGACCACCAATATGTCACAATCGCGGTGTCAGACCCCAGACCTTCTCACCAAGCTCGTGACCGAAGGACCGGTCGATCCAGACCACGATGTGACATGCGTAACAATACCACACCCAGCTGCACCCTACACAGCGATTTTCCAGCTAATGGATTTCAATCTGTCCTGCAGCCTGGATGGGCTTGTTACTGGGTCAAGTTAATTACGCAACTGACCCTTACACTGCCACCACCCCTTTTTGTACAGAGAAAGGGGAAACTCTCTTTATCAAATATACACTGTAATGGTTGAAAAGTCGTCTGTCCAATACGGTCACCGCAGACCGATTGGGCAGAGGATTAAACAAACACAGCAGCCTCTCTTTAGAGGCAGGAATTCGTAAATTGCAATTAAGCGCTTTAGAAACACTTTAACACTTTCAGAAAGAAAGATTTATTACTAAAAGAGTCAAACAGCTGCAATAAAATATTTACAGAAAAAGATGTAACTAAGATATATATATATATATATATATATATATATATATATATATATATATATACACACAAAAAACCATAGCACAGCAGAGAGATAATAGGAAGGAAGTTAAAGGGTTAAGTTACTTGCCATTTAAGCCTTTGATGTAAGCAGATCCAAGTTGCAGAGCAAAAGGGTTTCCCCAGGTGGTATTGATGTTAAAAATGGGAGATCTCTTTAACTTAACTTTTAAGGCCTGCTAGCCTGTGTTTTAAAGTCCCACGGCAGGGGGGTGGCTCTGAGTAACTGACCAATACTCTCTTTAGGGAGGGATCATTGTGTGGACTCTGAATTAGAACCAACATCTTCATAATCCATGATATGAAACATAGGGGACAAACTGAATTGAGGAATGTTCATTTAATTCTGTCACCTAAGCTGCTAGGTTTTATGAGTTTACAATCTCTTTCAATTCCTGGGAAAAGCTGCCTTATCTCTGTTACGAGGTGAGAGATTACACAGATTCTTGGGCAGCTAGTCTCTGTCTCTATTGGGGGGTTTTGTAGCTCTGGGCCCCCTGCTGCTCTACCTGCCAGTGACACTTTTAACACACACACATCTGTCACTGTGCCTCTCAGGAAGGGAGGGGGAAGGAGAATGAGAAATGAGAGACACAATATATACTCCGTACAAAGATGAAGGTGCCTACAAAATGGTTGAACTGCGTACTTCACTGTGTTTTGCACAGTTTTTGCGACAGTGCCCAGTACTGAGACTGCTACATCACTTCAAGTTAGCAGAGTTCTTCTGACCGCAGCTGATCTTGGGAGCTGTAGTCCTATAGACCTATAGACAATATATCCTGTGTTCCTGAGTGCTGTTTGAACTACAGCTACCAGAGACCTGGCCAAATTGAAGGATCCTGGGATTCTACACCAAGGGACTGACGCGCTCACTTAGAGCTGAACACAGGAGCACTGCCATTCTTTTCCAGAGGCAGATTGCTGGCTTCTACTGTGGGATTCTGCTTGCCAGTTCAGCAAAGTGGTGATGCTGATCGGCACACTGGGATCGCATCAGCTTCTCATCGGGACTGTCATTGTCCGGTCTCCACAGAGACATCTCTGCTTGCTGCGCTGTCGTGCTGTCAGGCGGTAACTATGCGCTTTCCTGCAAACAGCCAAGACCCTGGGCAAGAACAATTGTTCCTGAAAATGAAAGGTTTTTGTGACTGTGGGTGTGGTTGCCAACATCCCTATTTAATTACATTGTTTGAAAAAACCCTTTTACCTTGGGATTTTAAAGGCAACCATACAGCAAATGGTATATATTTTTTAAAAACATTTTTTATTGAATTATTTCGACCCTTATAGTGACAAAAAGTCAATGAACTTGAAAAAAGTTTTGGCATACATTATTTCACATATCCATATTCTTCACAGAAAAATACCATTCTTTACATCTCTATTACAAAATTTATTTCCAGAACCATACACATGTTAACAATTTCTATTCAATGGTATACCCAACTATTACATGTACACAACATGTCCACACTGGCATAATCTGTTGGTTCTTGATTATTGGTTGGTTAGCTTGGGGTATCCAACACATTTCAAAGCTTTTTTCATTAGCTCCTTCCTCAGGGTAATCATACAACTCTGCAATGTAAGGTTCTTATCACAATGGATATTGAGTTACTGAATTTTGAGGATGAATTGCACAATTTAGATACAGCAGAAAAAGTGACCCTAAAATCTTTGAGACAAAATACTACAATAACGATTAAACCCTCCGATAGAGGAGGAAATATAGTCTTGATTGACAATTCAATGTATGAAAAAATGTGTTTTAAAATCTTAAATAATAAAAAATGTTATCAGAAAATTTCTGCAGCTCTTGTTGATACCTTTCATTTGAAATTTAATGACCTGGTAGATGGGGCATTTAGAGGTGGTATTATCTCTAAATATTTATGGAATTTATTTTGAGCGAGGCACCCCAAAGTGCCTGCTTTCTATGCACTTCCTAAGGTTCATAAAAACCTGGCTGATTCCCCTGGAAGGCCCATTATCTCTGATAATGGGTCTCTGATAATGGGAATAAGCCAAGTAATTGATGCATATTTCAGACCACATGTGACTAGTTTGACATCCTTTGTAAAGGATACAATACATTTATTACAAATGATTGAGAACTTGGACATTCCTGAAGGACCCTTTTTGGTGATCGTAGATGTGAGATCACTATATTATAGTATTCCACATACAAAAGGAATTGAGGCTGTGCGATATGTTTTACAACAACGTAGCACTCAAGAATGGATATTCAATTAATTTATTTTACAGATGATGGATTTCATTTTACATCATAGTTTTTTTTGTTTCATGGCTCCCGCTACCTCCAGGTACAGGGCGTGGCTATGGGGACCTGTTGTGCCCCATCCTAAGCCAATCTGTACCGGGGGTGTGGGAGCAGAATTTTTTGTTGGATGAGGCCTTTTTGATGTATACATGCCACATAGTAATGTGGTAGAGATACATCGATGACATATTATTCTTCTGGGATGGACCAGAAAGTCTGCTGAAACAATGTTTGGATACCATGTATAGAAATAATGTTAACCTCTTCTTTACTATGACATATGATTGTCATAAAATTAATTTTTTGGATGTAACTATAATGAAAGGACAAAAAGGACTGCTGAGTAGTACTCTTTATAGAAAATAAACTGCCGGCAATACAATTCTACATGTCGACAGTTTCCCTGAACTTTTTAAAAAATCTATACCATTCAGTCAATTTTTGAGAATTAAATGTAATTGTACAAGCTACGAGGACTTCCAAAGGGAAGTTGATAAGCTTAGAGAAAGATTATTAATAAAAGGGTATAAAAAAAATCTTCTTTGAAAAAGGCATTCAGTCGGGTTAAAAACTTAGACAGGACCTTTTATTTAAAACTAAAATCACAAAAGAAAAAGGGAATGAGAGTAATAATGAAATATTCCAATGAACACAAGAAAATTAGGAAAATCCCGGAGAGATATTGGCCTATTTTGTCTGAAGATCCTGTATTGGGCAAATTAGTGAGTTCGACTCCTGCTATTACATGTAAAAAGGCAGGATCTATGAAGTAATTTATGGCGCATAGTGAATATAAAGGAGAAAAAAGAGTAGATCCTTGTAAACAGATGGGCACTTTTTTGTGTGGTGATTGTGCATATTGTCCCTTTGTCAGTAACTGCAAACAAATCATTCTTCCAAATGGCAAAAAATGTATCTCAAAACATTTTTCTAATTGTAAAACTAAAGGGGAAATGTGCTGGATTAGGCACCTAAATGCCATGATCCTACCAGGCTTAAATGAATCAGAAAGCTTCAGACCAATCCTAGAAGGTTTTAGTTCAGGGAAAACTGACTGAACTGTTACCAATCTTGGAGCTAACACCTGAATATTACCATGTGTTTGTTTCAGACTATGATTCTGGTATACATTTTCTGGTTTGACCTTCCTCCCTTACTTTTCTTTTCCTCTTACTTTTATTCTTGGTGGCCTAAAACCCCTTCTGAGTAAAGGATTTGCAGAAAAATATATATGGAATTGATCTTAGTGCTAGGGTTTAAAAATATTTTGTATTTTGTTCATTTTTTATTTTTCATTTTTATTATAATTTCTTTTTCATTATGTAATTCCTTTTTTTGCTTATTTTTTTATGTGTGGTCCTCTCCTGTAGTTCCTTGGGGTGGGGTTTGGGTGCCACCATGGAACCCCACACCCGGCATTAGACACCTTTCCTAAGGGGGAGACGAATGCTGCCCTTGGAGGTTTGGGTGGGCGGGTGGGCTGGTTGGTGTGCCCTTCCTTATGCCTGCTAATTTCAGTGGGTATGCAGTGTTTTTGTGCCGGTGCCACATCTTCGGGAACCCTGGTGAAACCGGACCTGACGCAAGTTGATATTGAGTCATGATGCCGGAAGTGACGTCACTACGTGGCGCGTCAATGACTGCATAAGTGCAGTATGGGATGAACGCCAGAGGACCTGGTCAGGTGCCATTTTCCTCCTCTATAGGAGACCTACTAGGAAAACCTGTAGTTTTTTGTTTACGGGGATGACATTTTGGCTCCTTCCACCGAGCCAGCCCTATATAAAGAGATAAAATGAAAACAAACTGATTTCGTTTGTTGGCTCTGAGGAAGAGGCAAGTCCTCGAAATGCGTTTACCTTGTTAAAAGTCCAGGATTTCCATTGCGGACAGTCACATTATTATTATTATTATTATTATTATTATACTGTATTTATATAGCGCCAACAGTTGCTCAGCGCTGTACATTATAATGGGAGACAGTACACGAGACAGCACAGTAACAATACAATACAATACACGAGGGGTTCGAGGGCCCTGCTCCTTGGAGCTTACAATCTAGGAGGGAGGGGAGAGTGGTACAGGAGGAAATAGCTGTGGGGGATGGAGTGGTGGGAAGAGCAGAGGAGATTGGCAATTAGGTGAAGGTGGGGTAGGCTTCTCTGAAGAGATGGGTTTTCAGGGTGCGCCTAAAGGTGAGGAGGGTAGGTGACAGTCTGATAGATTGGGGTAGTGAGTTCCAGAGGATGGGGGAAGCCCTGGAGAAAGTCCTAGAGACGGTCATGGGAGGAGGAGACCAGGGAACTAGAGAGTAGGTCTTGTGAGGAGCAGATGGATATCAGGTCAGTGATGTAGTTTGGGGCAGTGTTATGAACAGCTTTGTACGTCAATGTTAATAATTAGAATTTTATGCGTTGGGCAATCGGAAGCCAGTGGAGGGATTGGCAGAGGGGGGTGGCGAATACAGAGCGGTTAGTAAGTTGGATGAGTCTGGCCGCAGAATTCAGGATAGACTGAAGCGGGGATAGCCTGTGTTGAGGTAGGCCAGCGAAGAGGAAGTTACAGTAGTCAAGTCATGATATAATAAGGGAGTGAATGAGTTGCTTAGTAGTTTCCGGGGTTAGGAACGGACGTATCTTGGAGATGTTGCGGAGGTGAAGTCTGCATGAATTTGTCAGCGATTGGGGCTGGAAAGACAGATTGGAGTCTAGAATGACACCTAGTAATCTGGCTTGCGGGGTGGGGCTGATGGTGGTGTTGTTGGTCATGATGGAGAGGTCAGGGGGGGAGGGGCGTGGGAGGAAGTGGAGTGACATCCAGTCTGATATGTCGTTCAGAAGGCTAGTGATGCGGCAGAGACTGAAGGGTGAGGTGAGGGGTAGAGAGATAGATTTGAGTGTCATCGGCATAGAGATGGTAGTTGAAGCCGTGGGAGTGTATCAGTTGACCAAGGGAGGAGGTGTAGATGGGAAGAGAAGGGGCCCAATTACAGAACCTTGGGGGACTCCAACAGAGAGGGGAGTGAGGGGGAGGTGGCAGCGTTATAGGTAACACTGAAGGAGCGTTGTGATAGATAGGAAGAGAGCAGGAGAGAGCGGAGTCTCTGAGGCCAAAAGAGTATAGTTTTTTTTTTGAGGAGGGGGTGGTCTACCGTGTCGAAAGCCGCAGAGAGGTTGAGGAGTAGTAGCACTAAGTAGTGGCCATTGGCTTTGGTGGTTAGCAGGTCATTGGTGAGTTTGAGTAGGACGGTTTTGGTGGCGTGTAGGGGACGGAAGCCAGATTGTAGGGGATCAAGGAGGTTGTTGTCGGTGAGGTGGGAGCTTAGGCGAAGTGCTCAAGGAGTTTGGATGTAAATGGCAGCAGGGAGATGGGTCTAAGGTTGTTTAGGTCGGTGGGATCCAGGGAGGATTTTTTAAGTATGGGAGTGATGTGCGCGTGCTTCAGAGGGGAGGGGAATGCGCCAGTAGAGAGGGAGAGATTAAAGATGTGAGTGAGGGAGCGTAGGATGGACGAGGAGGGTGGTCATAGGAGTTGTTGTGTGGCGACAGGGTCAAGGGGGCATGTGGTAAGGCACATAGTGTGGATTGGACAGTGCTGTTCTTTATGATGTGCCTTTGACATTATTGTCATTTGTGAGTATAATACCTATCTTTATTCCTTTAATAAATGTTTTTTAAGGTAATGCACTAGGCCGGTGCGCCCTCTGTTTGTTTTCTTTATATCCAGTGCATTTGGACTTCCCCAGTCCTTTGAGGGCAGCAAGAAGTGCACATTCCAGGACATCCGAGTTGTGGTTATAGCCTATATTGAGTCCATCCCCAAGCGGAGGAGTATTTGGATTTGCTTTTTTTACTATATAAAGAGATGTCTTTGAATACCCATTTGTGGAACATACATACATCCAAAGTGGAAACAGCTTATGCAAGTGACTTGGAGATTTTTAAACCCAAACCATGGATGGCTCGTTGTAAGCATAATAATTTGTTGGATTTTTGGTTTAGTTTGATTAACATAGTGGGAGATTATTTTGTGGTAATATTTGATACTGCGATATATAGCCTCTCTAATTGAGAGGGGCATTAATTTAAATCCAGAAAATTGACTATGTTATTTCAAACTATTTAATAAGACCATTATTTCGGAGACATAGAATTCATCCTATTAAGGATTGATGTGGTGGTATTATTCCCCCTTCTTCCTTTTATAACAGTGGGTGGTGAGGCTTCAGAGGTCCTTGTGTGTATCCAACCAGGGCGCTGGCGGCAACTGTTTATTACACCTTGGCTATAGTAGATAGCCTCCATATCAAACAGATTATGATATACATAAGACAAATTATTTTTATTGGAAAATAATTTACTATTTTTCCTTGAAACATTATTTGTTGCAATGTAGAATGTAGTTGATTGTGATAAGAACCTTATATTGCAGAGAGGTATGATTTCCCTGAGGAAGAAGGTAGTGAAAAAAAGCTTTGAAACGCATAGGATACCCCAAGCTAACCAACCAACATTCAAGAACCAACAGATTGTGCCAGTGTGGACATGTTCTGTACATGTAATAGCTGGGGATATCACTGCATAGAAATTGTTAATGTGTATGGTTCTGGAAATAAATTTTGTAATAGAGATGTAAAGAATGGTATTTTTATGTGAAGAATATGGATATGTGAAGTAATGTATGCCAAAGCTTTTTTTCAACTTCATTGACTTTTTGTCAATATAAGGGTCGAAATAATTCAATAGAAATATGTTTTTAAAAATATATACCATTTGCTGTATGGTTGCCTTTAAAATCCCAAGAGAAAAGGGGTTTTTCAAACAATGAGAACAATTGTTCCTAGGAGACAGCACTATCCATGGGATTGGTGAGTGGGTGGATGTCCAACCTATTTTTGTTATCATTCTAGAGAAACTGCATGCAGACATCTTTACACCTCAGTTACCAGGAGACCTTTGTGTTGAGCAGTACAGCAGCTTATCTGTTTAACTTCATCGAATCACCAGTATTCACTAATGGTTATGGGCCCCACTATTGCTAGCAGAAGACAGTGTATACTACCATATCAGGGACTTTAAACATCGCCGGACTCAAGTTGCAATCTCTGTTTAACGGAACCTTTTTTCTTCTCAAGGCCATTGTAATTCAATTTAGAGTACATTTATCTATTTAAGGCAGAGTATACATTTACATAAATATAGCACCAGTGGCACGGAGGGAGCTGATAAGTAAACAAGCAATTCTTCTCCCTCTTGCTGCTGCTGTTACAATTTTATAGTTGAAGCTTACTATTCATGACTGTATAACCTGTTAAACATTGCTAATTGATTATTCCTATTTTATCAGTGTTCTGCCTTTATGCTTTAACTGGGGTCTTATACCCTAAACCCATTATTCCTGTAGCCTACCCTTTTGAACACGTCTAATATAGAGGTGTTACTAAAGAATTGTGCCTCTTGTGTTATTATTCTATACTGTTGAAATATGTCTGAACCCAGAGTGTCAGAGGTGAAAGGCGGCTTGCAAGGTCAGGGAAATCGGTAACTGCAGGGGACAAACATTATCAAGCGGCCCCTATGGGGGTAGCGCTACATTTGAATAGATTTTCTCCCACTTCCTGTTGTGTCTATACTACATGTAGTAAAGGGAAGCTTCTTAAATAGGACACTGATAGCAAAAAAAAAATTACAAGGCTTTAAAACATTCCCTACTCCCTTGATGCCCAATACATTGCCTATAGGCCACATCTAAGGCTAGGTTCCCATCTATACATGTGTAGTTCATGCAATTTTGTGGTGCATCTTTGATTAATTTTTTTAAACATTTTCATGCTTCTGCATTTTTTTTGTAGCAGGAGACTGGTTGTTAAACACAAAACCCTACCAAAAAAACACCAAAAATACATGTACATGTGTTTTTGATGCCTTTTTGATGCAGTTCCATTGAAGTCTATGGAGCGAAAAATGCACTGTGCTGCATATGTAAGAAAGTCCTTGCCCCTTTTCCAAAAATGCACTGCAGGAAACTGCATAAATATGAATGGGACCGGATGGAAATAATGTTAAATGGATTGTGGTGTGTTCCTGCAGATACACAAATGCTCTACATAAAGATCTACATACTGCTAGAGAAAAGAGAGCTGAAGTGTGAAAAGGAAATGCAGATATTGTGAGTTAGGCTTTGTTCACACATGTGCACAACCATGTGAGGGCCATGTTTGCCCACATGGGATCCACAGGTGTTCTGTTCATCTGTGTGCAAGCAGTCCCATTCACATCAATTGGGATGCAGTAACTGCACGAAAGCAGACGCTGCTCACAATTTGACATACGTGTTGGTGCAGGTTCATATGGGTGCGTGCCCCTTAAGTCACCAGTCACACCGCTGAGATTTAAAATTGCGTGAATTGTGTGCAATTTCAGCACAATTTCAGGTACAATCTGAAGACTTTGTTGCAACTTGAAGATTTTCAATGATTTCTTGCGATTTGCATTGTGATTTCCATTATATTCTATATATGTGAAATCGCAGTAAACTGCAGAAAAAGTAATGCGAGAACTACTTTAGAAATCGTGCTGGAGCACATTGCATTTTAAGACACTGACATTCACATTCATTAGATGTGAATGCAGGTGCGATTTCAATTTTCAAATCGGACCTGAAATCGCACTGGTATGACCGGGCACTAAATCAGACAATGGGAGCATGAGGACAAACCCCTGCCTTCACACAAATGTCAAACTGGGAGCAGCGGCTGTATCTGTGCATCTAGTGCATCCCAACTTACATGAATGGGACTAGCTGCATGCGGATGCGCAGAACCCCTGTGCATTCTGTGCAGTCAAATACAGCCCTCACATGGGTTTACACGTAAGTATGCCCATGTGAACAAGGTCCTAAATAAATACAATATTGTGAGTTAACCGCTTCCACTCCGCCCTACAGCATAAATACTGCTACAGGGCAGCAGAGGTGTGTAAAATCACATATATGTATGTGATTTTGCAGTTCCAAGTAGAGGGCGTGGGCGTGGCTCGCGTGTTCCCTACCTACGCCGCCATACGTAGCCTCAGCTGTCAATCACCGTGTCCCAGCCAGTGATTACTCGCCGGTACCCAGTGATCACCAAGTGTCTCCGATGGGGGAGAAACCTGTATGTAATATTACAGACCTGTCCCTCTGTCAGCTCCTTCACACTGCTTTGTATGGCTCTGCATAGCAGAACCATACAAAGCAGTGTGCTTATTGTGAAACACAGACACAGCCCACATAGTAAAACAGCACACAGTTAACACTTTGATCGCCCCACATGTTAACCCCTTCCTGCCCAGTCCCGTTAGTACAGTGTCAGTGCTTTTTATTAGGTAAAAATGAATAATAGTGAGCGCTCTTATTGAACACAGCAGCTAAAGCACCGAAGGCAACCACAATGCCTTTAAATGTAAAGTATAAACAAAAGGTAATATGGTGCAGCGCTAGAAGAATATAAACTGAAAACAGTCCAAAAGTCAATGTGATAATAGCCGTGGTTTCTTATATAGGGTGCAGACTTTCAAAGCTCTTGCGGCCTTAAATAATAGCAATGCGCACTCACCAGAAACGCATGGATTATGCGCATGTAGGAATAATCATTCCAGATGTCAGATCCTCCAACATTCAGATAGCATGCATCCCTCTCACGGTGGGTCCCTGAAGACTCAAACCAGTACCTGAGGTCCTCCTTAAGGTGTATCAGGTACTTCACAATGGTGGTGGGACTCTCTCCACTAAGTGGTAATGGCACCTTCTCTGTGGGGGTAACAGCTCCAAATAGGAGCCCCAGAAAAAACACAGGTGCCAGAGATAGTGTAGTATGTTAAAGGAATTTATTTGCCTTAGCATAAAAATATATATAGGGTAGCATGCAAAACCAGACCCATACAGGTTAACAAGGATAAGGTAGCAGTGACTGACCCTCAGTAAAGATGTCCGCCGAGCCTCCTCGTGGCTCCGGCGGTACGAATGACGTCACGCTCTGTACAGCTCCTCCTGTAGGAGGAGCTGTACAGAGCGTGACGTCATTCGTACCGCCGGAGCCACGAGGAGGCTCGGCGGACATCTTTACTGAGGGTCAGTCACTGCTACCTTATCCTTGTTAACCTGTATGGGTCTGGTTTTGCATGCTACCCTATATATATTTTTATGTTAAGGCAAATAAATTCCTTTAACATACTACACTATCTCTGGCACCTGTGTTTTTTCTGGGGCTCCTATTTGGAGCTGTTACCCCCACAGAGAAGGTGCCATTACCACTTAGTGGAGAGAGTCCCACCACCATTGTGAAGTACCTGATACACCTTAAGGAGGACCTCAGGATCTGGTTTGAGTCTTCAGGGACCCACCGTGAGAGGGATGCATGCTATCTGAATGTTGGAGGATCTGACATCTGGAATGATTATTCCTACATGCGCATAATCCATGCGTTTCTGGTGAGTGCGCATTGCTATTATTTAAGGCCGCAAGAGCTTTGAAAGTCTGCACCCTATATAAGAAACCACGGCTATTATCACATTGACTTTTGGACTGTTTTCAGTTTATATTCTTCTAGCGCTGCACCATATTACCTTTTGTTTAGTGCTTTTTATTAGCACTGACCACTGTACTGGTGTCACTGGGGATGTCAATGACACCAAATCAGTTCCCCCCCAGTGTCAGAATGCCTGCCGCAGCCCCGCGTTCCCGCTATAAGTTGCTGATCACCACCATTACTAGCATAAAAGAAAAAAAATCCCAGTATCTTTCCCGCCATTTGTAAATGCTATAACTTTCACATAAACCAAATAATTTACATGTATTGGAATTTTCTCTTAGCAAAGACATGTAGCAGAATACATTTTGGTCTAAATTTATAACGAAATTAGATTTTTCTAATTTTTTTACTGGACATGTTTAATAGCAAAAAGGCAAACCGATCTTTTTTTCTTTAAATTGTCTGTTTTTTTTATAGTGCACAGGCAATCAAATACCACCAAAAGAAAGCTCTATTTGTGGGGAAAAAAAGACATAAATTTCATTTGGGCGCAGCTTTTCATCAATTGTTAGGTAAAGTAATGCAGAGCCGTATTGCAAAAAAATGGCCTGGTCAGGAAGGGGGGTAAATCCTCTGGAGGACAAGTGGTTAATCTAAGTTAATTCTTAAGCATTAAATATTTATTCATTTTTCTAACAGGTACTATTCTAACATGTACTTTCAGTACATGAACGACAGTCAAAAGAATATAAAAATTTCTTATTCCCAATTCCTATTGGTGAAAGTCCTGGCTCTGGTTAGTTAGTAAAAGTATTCAGCAGCCTTAATGATAATTCTTGTGAAATGAAAACCAGGGATGGATGGATGAGAGGATGGATGGAGAGCTATAATGAAATTCCGCTGCTTGGCACATCAGATCTGGGAGGAATCCTCAATGGCATATAGAGGACAACAAGGTAGCCAAAGTGCAGGACTTAGGAAAAACAAAGTGTCATTTGTTAAACAAACAAATATCCATACTTACCTTTAGGCTGGGTTCACACTGATGCGGTGCGGAATTCGTAGAGTTTTCTGTGCAAATTCTGCATCAAAATTGCACCCCATTCATGCGAACCGATGCGGGTGTGTATGTTAAGCTAACAACACCCCAAAATCGGTACGCAAAGCATGGTGCGATGTGCAGAATCGGATCGCATAGATGTGAATATCAATGCGATCCGATTCTAGTGCGTATCCAAAAAATGGTCGTGCACCTTTTTGGTGCAGTGTGATTGGAGCCATACAAAATGTACACAAATTGCATGTGATTTGCACAGGAATGCGGTGCGGTTCCTGTGCGAATCACATGCGATGTACCGCACCACATTATTGTGAACCTTGCCTTAAGTAAGAGAAGTGCTGTTTGGAGGTAGAGGGAAATGACAGCATGTGTCTGAGAATAATGAGCCCGGTCTACAGACTGGCTACAGCTGTCATCCGTGTCACCATTGTGAGGATGGAAAGCAGCAACACCAACAGCCGTCCTCAATGAACATGGCATCCACTGGGAAGAAGCGAAGAGGGTATGTAGATGTACAATGGACAGTTATGTTCACATGCCACAGCCGGGATACTGTGCTTCACAGCAAATTCAGCAGGTAATGCCACCACCAGAAAATGTATATTATATAGGGCGCGTTTGTTGGAGCCCAACCTTTGTAGCTGTAGGATTCCTCTCCTTTTCAATGCCACCACCAACTGCGATCTATTCAAGCAGATGGGGCTGTGTCAGAACCGCCCCTCAACTGTGTGCAATGTGATATAATCCCTCCTCGCCGCCTGTCAGACATCCCTGAGAATTGATCCCAAACTTGCCACATTTCTATAAGTAGCCTTAGTATTGACACAGAATGTGGAAACGTATGCAATCTATTAGTGTACAATGCAGAGATACAGAAAGTGTGACAGCTCACAGTCTAATAGATTGTTCAGTAGCAGTATAAAGACGGACTCTGAGTGAGAACAGGTTCTCCACACTTGGGTGACCACCAGTTACCAAGAAGAATACATAGGGATTCCAGTTTTAATAGCTTGGGGGTTTATGGGTTGAAAACCCCTGTGACATCTTCAGCCTAATAGTGAAGATGTAGGCTTGGCTCATGGGCTGCCTGTATGGGAGGACCTGCTGCCATTTTGTTGATGGAACTATATTATAAATTACACTGAATCAGTGGGTTGGAGGAGCAGATTTTCCAGTATTCACTCATCATATATTCGTCAGCTTGAAGAAAGGCAATGTGTATGTATGAATGATATCAACAGACAAAATGTATACTCTGTGTCCAATATTGGAAGGAATCTTCTGTGCTCGAAATTTCCAGTGAAAAATACTGTTAAATTGACAAGTGTTTACAGAATTGTTCATTGACATATGTATAATAAATTATTCCCTGCACAGTATTTATATAATGACATTCATCCTTGTCAAGGACTTTGGATAATTAACATTTCAGTCACATTTTTTCCACCTGGTTATTTACATGTCAGTAGCTTTGACTTTTAATGACATGTATGTAACATCTGGAATAGATACTGTTTCACATAATCCTTCCAACTGTTCTCTCTCTACTTCATAGATAACTACTGATTGTTCCATTTCTTTTTTTCTCTTGCATATGTCAACAGAAATTTCAGCACCTCTATTTTTTTTATGTAGGTACAGGTGAGTAATAAAGTTTTTTACCCTCAGGAGTTTTAAGGATTTACAATAAGTCATAATAATAAAGACAGCCTTTGTTACCATGCATATAACTGTAGCTCTACACCTGCAGGGGCCACTTGGTAATGCTTGTCTGCAGTGGTTGCCATGACCTTGCAAGCTTCCTGACACTTCTGATGTTCTGGATTCAGACATATTTTAACAGTATTAAATAGTAATGCAAAAGACACGAATCTTTAGCAACACCTCTATATTAGGCTCGTTCAAAAAAGTACACCACAAAATGAAGGTTTAGGAGGTACAGCCCCTTAACCCAAAAAAGCAAAACACTGATAAAATGTAAATAACCAAATAGCAATGGTTAACAGTTTATATGGTCACAAATGTTACCTTATAACTATGTACAGTAACTGCAACACCAGCAGTAGGAAGGGGAAGATAAAGCTTGTTGACTTATCAGCTACCTCTGGACCACCAGCATCACAATAGGGAATACAAATAATTATGTAAACACCATAATTTGAACAACAATGGCTTTGATGCAAAGATGTCCCTTTAACTAGAAATAGCAAATTGAGTCCTGAGATGTTTAAAGTTCCTGATGTAATAGCAGCTATTGTATTCTGCTAGCAGTGGAGGGGCCCACCTACAGTAGCGAGTAATAGTAATTCAAGATAACAAAGAGAGGCTGTGGTAAATGCTCAAAGCAAAGATCTCTTTGTACTGAGGTGTAAAGGTGTCTATAGAGTGTTGTCAGAAAGAGTTGGGCATCTGCCTGCTCACCAATTCCATGGATAGCATGACCTCCTTGGAACAGGGTTATTGCACAGGCTCTTGGCTGTTCACAGGGAAGTGCAGAGTTACTGCCTGACAACCTGTCAGCCCGGCAAGCAGAGATGACTAGCTGATGCCTGGATAGTGGCAATCCCGATGCAGAGAAGCTGATGATCGGCATCTCTGCTGAACTGGTATGCAGAGTTCCTCATTTTTTTCTAGCCAGAAATCTGTCTCTGGAGGAGAACAACATACCCCCTGTGTTCAGCTGTAAATCCTGCATCAAGAAACCCCTGCCAGTCCATTACTGTAGAATATATCTCCTCTCCAGCAACCTTCTCCTTCCTCAGCTCTCTGATAGTTGTAGTTCAGCCAGCACTCAGAAAAACAATAAGTACTGGCTATAGGAATACAGGTCCCAGGATCCTCTGATGTCAGAAGAACTGGATGCACTCTGCTAACAGGAAGTGATGCAGCAGTCCCAGCACTGGACACTAGGGGGAAAAAAAGTTTAACTATAGTCTCATCTGTAAATGTCCCTGAATAGAATAATTATATAGCCAGCACCTGGCTACACAAAATTGCCTTATAAATATTGAACAAAAAGGTTTATACAATCTATGTAGAGAAAATGTAGAGAAACCTTCATTACTAGTGAACTTTTTTTTATTGGCAATAACCTTAAAGCCCAACTAGGGGCACAGAAAAAACTCTTGCACTTGGAATAATTTCCTTATTCTCCAAAAGAAATTCACACACTGCCACTACTTAATGGCCCTATAATCTATATTTCATAATTGTTTCTTACTGTGTTTTTTAGCCTCACTGTAATGTCCTCCATAACATCATGCTTGTTAGTTGCAGTCATGTGCACTACTCTATGTACACTAGAAATCCCATAGTCTATTGTCCTTAATCCAAACCAGAAGTGAACAAGAGAGGTTGGCTACATTCCTACAGCAACAAAAAGAAGGGTCAGCTGCACACCGAAGGATTGATGAATATAGTGTATATTTATTGATCCATAGGACACACAAAACACCAGGACATGAATACAGGACCTGTTAACGCGTTTCACATGATCGCCTGCTTAATCATGGACCATGGAGAATGAACAGGAAATTTCATCAAAGCAACAAAAAAAAAGTATTTGGAGATTTGGAGGAGGCTAAGAGCAATAGAAGGCCACCCTATCTTCCTGTGTCTCCCTGGGCAGATTGAGCTGTACTGCATAGTACCTTTGATGGGAGCACAGAGAAACCAAGACTTGGGACAGATGGGTAACAAGTCTGAAAGCTATAATGAAAGAGGTCTCAATGTGTATCAGTGGGGCGGACACAATTTTTTCTGTGCTAGATGGAGGGCCTGCTGCAGAAGATTTCCCTCACATGGAAGATGGAGAACTGGAAAAAAGAGTGTGTCAGTAACTAAATAAAAGGTGTCAGTGACTTTAAAACCTCTGAATGGAAACACATCTAGTCTGTCCTTCAGAAACTGTGACGTTTTTTACAGTCATACAGGAACATTAGTGATGAAAGTAACAGAATTAAGCTTGTATATAGGGAAACAAGAGAAGCTAAGATCGGACACACTTTTGAGTAGTTCACGTAACTGGAATAAAAAATGAAGAGTAAGAGGGTGCCCATACATGGAATGCAGGAAGGGACCAGTGTAACCCCAATAAAAGAGTCCGCACTTATTACTAAAAAAAGTGTGTAAAAATGTGACACCTCAATGAGAAATGGGTTGGAGAATTCTGAGCAAGTGCTTTGTAAATTTCACAATGGTAAAATGACTTAGAAGCACGCCCATAAAAAGGTATGGGGTGTTTTTATGGAGCCCAGATCAGTGTATCAGGGGAACAAAGGGATAGTCAGCTGATGAGACAGGAAATAAAGTTTCCTTTTGGTAAAAGTGATGTCAAGCAGGACTGGACCCATGTACATGGTGGCTGACAGAGTTTCCACACTGAGTGTGTTCTGCCTCCTCCTGAGTCAAACCAAGGGGGTGAGATATGTGAAAGTGCTGTGCCTTACTACTAGGTGAAAAAGGTTTTTTCATCCAGGCAGGTTCAGGGGCTCCAGGGTGCTTGTGTCTATCACAGTCTATGAGAGGAAACTGGTTTTGCAGTTTCCTCAGTGGTTAGTAAAACCTGGTTTGGGGCCTGGAGATTTCGTAGAAACTTGGGTGGAAGGAAAGCTCCAATCCTGGGACCTGGTTTTAGGAGCCACCAGCACAATAATTGGGCAGGTATGTGCTAGCCTTTTAGTAGAGACCTGACCATGGTTCTGAGCTAAACCCAGACAGACAGAGAATGTCTCTGCCCAGGAGTCAAGAGGGCTACACCTAGGAGACAGGTAGGAGCCAGAACAGCAGGGGGCTGCAATTTGTGTGCATAAAGTTTATGGGAAGATTGTCTGGAGGACACAGACAAAAGAGCTTGAAGGCTGAGGGTGTATATCCGGCCATGGACAGATTGAAATTTGTCTGGTTCAGCAGGAACCGGACACATTTTGATCAATCTATGAGCAGGCTGGTTGTACTGAAGTTGACTTATCAATCAACTTCCGTACAACCAGCCTGTCAGGTTTTTCTTGTACAATTACTGATGCCTGCCATAGCAGCACTAATCATTGTATTCTCTCCTGCTGCCAGAATACAATAGCATAGTATTCTGAATAACAAGTACCTGAAATAAATAAAATAATAGTGGGATGGATTCCCCCATCAACATTGAATGTATTGATAGGGGAATCAAGTGATTTTCTTTACTTCAACCCATGGTTTAAGGAAAGAAATTACTTATTGTATGGCCTGCCTAAGCCAGCAGGCTGAATGTGTATTTATTTTCAAGAGAGAGATGCTGAAAATCCCCTATGAGGGAAACTTGGTGATTTTGTTTTTTTTTTCATTTTCTTTTAATAAGATTGGGTAGGAAAACCCCTTAAAAAGAAGAAATGTCTATGTATTTAAAGCTCTACTGTTATCACACAGTATATAACATCCTTTCAAATATACATCCCTTAATCTCATGTAATCTCTCACTGTAAAATATTAAATATTCAAAGCAATAAAAAGCTATAGAAAAACTGCATAAAAGTGTACAGGAAAAAAGTACAACATGCAAGGATAATAAATCAACATTCTTCTAAGTAGGGTCTGTCTACCATTCCTTTACACATGTAAGGACAATGAAGCAAAATGAGTGCAATCAAATTTGTTCACTACGAAGTCCTGTTTGTTTTCCAAGCAATACCATCACCTACAACCATGGGGAACGGAACTGATCAAAACCTCTAAGTCCTCATGCACACTAGACAGTTTTACAGCTGCTGTTTTTGGCTTGTGATGTTTTTTTCTACAGCCGGTAAACTCCCCAGCATGTTATCCTATGTGTCCATGCACACATAGACTGTAATCAGTGTTTTTTGGCAGGGGTGTTTTTTGGCTGTAAAAAAAAACACCAGAACTAGTGAGTTTCTAGAGGACTTTTTTAGCTGTAAAAAGCTGAAAAGCACCGCAAAACGTGGTAAAAATGTGGTAAATCACAACCCGGCATTTTTGGACTTTTTTTGAGCAAAAAAAAAAAAGATTTTTTTTGGTCAAAAATAACGCTAAAAGAGCAAAAAAAAGTGCAAAATGGCGGCAAAACGCCAGCTAATGCAAAAACGCTAATAAAAACCACAGAAAAACTCACTTTTTTACTTTACACAGCTAACGTTACCAGAGTTATTAAAACGTCCAGTGTACATGGAGCCTAAAGAATAGGTCAAAAAGCATGTAGAGATCAATTAATTCTTTTGATTCACTGCTATATGCTCCAAATTGGTTTTTAATGTAACCTGTGTCTGACCTACTCTTATTCTGCAGACATGCCAAATTATGTAGAAAATGCACTTCTGTTTCAAGATGGCTTTCCAAATCCCGTGGGCTTTCAATGTTCAGTGGAAGTCATCATCCGCTGCAAGATGACTTCCTGAAGGCCTATTTGAATGGAAACATTTGGTCTCTTAGGAGTTCCTGCTCATAACACTGAGCCTTTCACTTTCCCAAATCTTTATTTATATGATTTTCTAAGGACTACTGTGCAATAAAGCCATAGGACAAAATAGGCATCCAGGTACATTGTAAAAAAAAATAGTGTTCGCAGAGGTCTGCAAAGGCCAACCCAAAGGCCAAGGGTAAAGCCCACTAGAGCCTAAATAATACACCTAAGCTCATTAGAACATAAAAGGAGAATTCTAAACACAGCACTGTTTCCAGGTTGACAGGCATATCGCAGCATTATCTGCCTACTGCAAGTACTGAACCAGGATACAAGTGAAACAAGCAACTGCACACCAGTCACTTGGACCTTTAGGATTCATTGCAATTCCAACCCCAATAAAAAGCAGTAATTATGTGGAATTTGAACACGATAGATTATCTGTTTTACCAGGATTTTGCAGATTTACACTTATATGTGTTGGAACTTAGTAACAAAACTTTTTAGTTAAAGTTTACATGTGTACATTATCAGTCATGTCTAAAACCCATCATTCTTGTACCAAATAATTACATAGTTCTTTTCTCAAATAATCGCATAATCCTAAATATTTTTCATGTTGATATAATTTAAAATAGTATAATCTTGCTTAAACAACATGCTTCATTTTCCAATATGAATCCTTCCGTTTGAAAGTAAATCCTAATCCTACAATGTAATCCTTTGTAATGGTGCAGCTTTAAATAGTATCTTGTGAAGGGCACATGATACACATGATCCCTGATTTGATAACATGCTGGAGAGTTGATTAAAAATGTGTAACGCCTATTTACCAGAGCACTAGAGCTCATCATGGAATTACATCTTTCCATCTTTTATTAAGCTTTAATTTATCTTTCAGTCTAATCATTTTTCTGTTCAAATAAAGGAAACCTTCATGCCGAAGACTGGAAACATATTTGGAATGATGCCATCTTGACAGAGGTCAACATGTGCTTTTCCCTGCTAAAATTTCTCCCAAAGACGTTTGGACTGAGAACACTCACATCCGTCAGGTTAGGATATCTGATGCTAAAACATTTAATCCTTTCCTAAGACATCAGCTGAATGTTCTGCTTGTTGTTAGTCCATGTTTGATAGTCAATTGTTTGTAGTATTTCTGGGAAAATATGGTCATGAATTGTCTTACAACAACATTGCAACATTGACCTAAGAAGTAACTGAATGTAAGGAAATGTAATGCACTTCTGATTCTAGATTTAAAATGGCTGGATTTCAAATTGTACCACACCAGACCAAATTAACAAAATCATTCCTTTGACTTCCATTTTTTGAGACCAGAGAGCTGCCAACACCATACATGGCATGTTTGTTTTCTGCACTGAAACATGTGGAGATCCTAAAGCTTTCCTAACTGTCCTGAACTTGTAAAATATCCCTAACATTAAAGCATTATCTAATGGCCTGTACACGATAAGAAATTTTTTTAACATACATAAACAAAATGTCAGATTTTCATTTAATGTGTACAGAAATTGTACAGAAATAATCGAATAGAAAAAACGTGCATGATCAGAAGCAAGGAAAGACCCTACACTTCCTCTTCTACTGCACTAGTACGTAGCTATGTATGCCTATGTTTGTCTTTGTCATCCGAGAAGTTTCTTACAACTCAGTACCATCCCAACTACATCACGATATTCACGTTCGTGGAAAATTAGACAATCGGTCGTTCGATTTTCTTATAGCATGTACTAGGCTTAATACTTAACCATTTCCCATTTTGAACCCATAACCCCTCAAATCTCAGTTGTAACATGCAGTCCAAAGAGAAAAAGATAGCATATGGGAGGAAGACGCTGTGTCCAACAATGGATTTAGGAAAAGGATTTTACAGGGAGCACAAAAAATCCTATTTTATCTCAAATCTATTGAGAGACACAGCTGCATGAATATTAAGAAACCAAGGGATGTCCAAAACAATTCAAACTGAAGGGCAGGTGCACCTAAACAACACCAGTGAACGAGCCCAACAAGACAAAACTCAAAGCAAAGAGTAAATAAGGGAATTAAAAAGCTGCTTGCAGAATTTTTCAGCCAAAACTTGCATCCATGGAGGCAAATACATTGATCTTGTTAAATTAAGTAAATGTGAAAGAAAGAACAGGTTGGAGTCTTATAGTTTCGAGCCAGAAAGGCCTGAACAGAAAAAGAAATACTCACTGCTCTAGTAGAGTTGGCATAATCTAAAATGGAAGCACTGTTGTACAGCATGTACAGAAGACCAAATTACAGAGTTGAAAATCTGTAATACCAAGGTCTGGTGATGCAACACTCCAGAAAACATTCAATGACCAAGTTGAGAGAGCTTAAACTGGAAAAATGGCACCATAACCTGTCAAATGTACTCAGAAATACTGAATCTGGAAAATAGTGAACCTCTTTAAATGACCTTCTGGAATGACAAACAGGAAATCCATCTGCTGAAAAGAAGCAGTGGCAAATAGGTAAACCCCATGGCCCTCATCACATCTGGGCAATGAAAAGAAATCTCCTTGCAGAGGGCTAGGCCACACAATATTCTCATTAAGGGAAAAAATGTAAACTATGTTGGCAAAAAGGAGATTTATTGTTTCAAAACAACTATGTCATTGTGTTAATGTGAAATGAGGTTCCCAACAGGATAATGCTGATAACACTGAAACCCTTCTGGCTAAATGCCTCATTGGGTTTTAGAAGTTTAACGTTGGAGGAATGGGAATAAATACCCCTGATTCAACAATTCCCTTATAGCTGAAAGAAAGTTTGCCCAACATTGTTGAGACACAGGAAGGTGCGTAACCTTTGGATACTACATCCTACACCCATGCATTCTTTCTCAAATCACAGAAAACACCATCAGGCTTCCCCTATTGATGGAACTGTTGGGGGCAAACTTGGCGGAACTAAAGGAATCTTTCAATGCAGAATAAAAGGGTGTCATCCTGCACTATTAATCCTTATATTTGCATACAGTGAGGAACAGAAGTATATGAACACCCTGCGATTTTGCAAGTTCTCCCACTTAGAAATCATAGAGGGGTCTGAAATTCACATTGTAGGTGCATTCCCACTCAGAGACAGAATTTAAAAAAAAATTTAGGAAATCACATTGTATGATTTTTAAAGAATTTATTTGTCTTGCACTGCTGAACATAAGTATTTGAACACCTAAGAAACAGCAAGAATTCTGGCTCTCAAAGACCTGTTATTGTGCCTTTAAAAAGTCCACCTCTACTCCACTCATTAATCTAACTTAGTAGCAGCTGTCTGAGCTCTTTAAAGACACCTGTCCACCCCACAGTCAGTCAGACGCCAACTACTACCATGGGCAAGACCAAACAGCTGTCAAAAGACACCAGAGACAAAATTGTGGACCTCCACAAGGCTGGAAAGGGCTACGGGGCAATTGCCAAGCAGCTTGGTGAAAATAGATCAACTGTTGGAGCACTTGTTAGAAAATGGAAGAGGCTAAAGACGACTGTCAGCCTCCCTCGGATTTGGCTCCATGCAAGAACTCACCTCGTGGGGTATCACTGATAATAAGAAAGGTGAGGAATCAGCCCAGAACTACAAGGGAGGAGCTGGTCAATGACATGAAGAGAGCTGGGACCACAGTTTCAAAGGTCACTGTCGGTAGAACACTACGCCATCATGGTTTCAAATCATGCATTGCACAGAAGGTTCCCCTGCTCAAGTCATCACATGTCCAGGCCCGTCTGAAGTTTGCCAATGACCATCTGGATGATCCAGAGGAGGCATGGGAGAAAGTCATGTGGTCAGATGAGACCAAAGTAGAACTTTTTGGTCTAAACTTCACTCGTCGTGTTTGGAGGAAAAAAGAAGGATGAGTTGCGTCCCAAGAACACCATCTCTACTGTGAAGCATGGGGGTGGTAACATCATGCTTTGGGGGTGTTTTTTGCGAAGGGGACAGGACGACTGCACTGTATTAAGGAGAGGATGAATGGGGCCATTTATTGTGAGATTTTGAGCAACAACCTCCTTCCCTCAGTCAGAGCATTGAAGATGGGTCGTGGCTGGGTCTTCCATCATGACAACGACCGGAAGTACACAGCCAGGATAACCAAGGAGTGGCAATTGCCCCGTAGCCCTTTCCAGCCTTGTGGAGGGCCACAATTTTGTCTCTGGTGTCTTTTGACAGCTCTTTGGTCTTGCCCATGGTAGGAGTTGGTGTCTGACTGACTGTGGGGTGGACAGGTGTCTTTAAAGAGCTCAGGCAGGTGCTACTAAGTTAGATTAATGAGTGGAGTAGTGGTGGACTTTCTAAAGGCACAGTAACAGGTCTTTGAGAGCCAGAATTCTTGCTGTTTCTTAGGTGTCCAAATACTTATGTTCAGCAGTGCAAGACAAATACATTCTTTAAAAATCATACAATGTGATTTCCTGAATTTTTTTTTAAATTCTGTCTCTGAGTGGGAATGCACCTACAATGTGAATTTCAGACCCCTCTATGATTTCTAAGTGGGAGAACTTGCAAAATCGCAGAGTGTTCAAATACTTCTGTTCCTCACTGTACATGTTGTAAGCAAGTACTCTTAACCCCCATCACCTTTTTAATAATTTTGTTCAGTGAAAAGCCAAGAAGATGTCTCCCACAAAGGGAAGCAGTAACAAGGTTGTCTTATATTGCTACTCTGCTAACTACACCTAAGCCAGAATGTCCTGCGCATCTTCTAGTCAACAGTATCAATAAATTGATTAACACCAGCAATTGCCAGATTCTTACTTAGCAATTTAGACCTATCAGCTTAAGTCTGAAAAACGAATGTGGAGAACATTTGTTGAAGTTTAGAGCCCACCAAGGAGCAAATGGACAAGAAATTGCTTCAAACTTTTTGTCAATCAGTAGGGACTATGAATAAATGAGCGTATTCTATGAAAATGGTCACTAATATGTGTATGTATGAATGTAAGTTAGGGACCTTAGATTGTACACCCCTTGAGGGTTAGGGACTGATGTGAATGTACAATATATATGTGTAAAGCGCTGCGTAAATTGACGGCGCTATATAAATTCCTGAAATAAATAAATAATAAATAAAGCTCGGGAAAAAAAAAACTTGCTAAAACTAAGTCAATGGGGTCCAGAGAAGGAAGGGACTTGCATTCAACAACAAAACCCACATAGAATCCCGGACAAAAGTTAGCATTTCTGTGTCAGATTCCTGAGCAATCAGATGGAACAAGAAGTTGCACTAGTGGAGTCATAAAGCCAAGAATAACAGAGCAAAATACATCTGCTAGTAATAGCACTAGAAGATGTACAGTATAACATAATGACCTCCATGACTGTCCCCCTACTGTGTAGCAACATTGCATGCAGTTAGTAGCTGGCAGCTTTGACATCAGGCTTCGCAAGAATTCATCTATTGATGATTGTTTTGGTGAGTATAACCTGTTATAGATCTTTGATATTTTAATCTGTGTGTAGACTATACATAATCACATTAGCAGAAGGTATTATACAGGAATTAACAAATTTCTCTACTCACTGCAAGCAGTGTTCCCCAACATCCTGCTCATTATCGCCATGATCCATTTATCTGTTCCCTGATCAGGCCACAGCTTGTGGCTTGAGTTCTCTAGAGTGGTACTCTCTCAAGTAGTTGGTAAGTGTGCTCATGTCCACACTGTTCCATCCCTACAAGCACACGTACTTGCACAGGAACTCTCCATTGAAAATGTTGCTGTGTCATTAAGACCTGATGAGAATGAGGTGGGAATTCTAAAATTACCAGTGCCCAACCACCGAAGTAAGCAGGAATCACAACTCTACCAGTAAGCTAGATAGTTAATAAACCAGAGGGTTTCCCTATTCATAAAGTAAAGTACAGCTTGCACTAAACATACAATATATAAGGAACACAAGCAACTCTAGTATAGTGGATAAAACCTACATTGTCTTTGAAAAGAGTCAATTCAACGACAACTACAACATTAGATGGTGCCAATGCAGCAGAAGAGGGCCAACTGAAAAAGAAGTAGAGAGCAGGAGATCCCCAAAAAAGTGACTGGTAAGTATATGACTATTCATTTGCAAAGGAAAAATGTCAGTACATTGGAGTGCAAGGTCCTCTTTATAACAAGTTATTAAGTCATAACTGAACATAAACACATAGGCTATACACACATAGATTTTTTGGTCTAGAGGCCGAATAAAAGAAATCAAATGGATTCCTCTTTTGATTTTTCAATCGAAAGATGTTGGAGGGCTGACAGGTTACTGATTTTTTTTTTTAAGTCCCATGGTGTAGTGAACACACTCACAAAACTAGCACCCAGTGCAAAAAAAAAGTGAGCACACAAAAGTGAAACACAAAAAAGTGCACAGGGTGTATGTCTAGCCCTCCTCCGAAGAGAAAGGGCCCTAGCCCTGATCCCCGGGGCACAAGGCTCCTGACAGGGACTGAGGCACTCCCTAGGTCCACCCAGCTGAAACCAGGCAGACCCCTTTCTTCAGGAGGGTTGCTGAAACAAGGCCACCCTGAGTACTATTTGGAGCTCCCCCAAAAATGGAGACACCCTACTAATCAGGAAGTGAAAGTGCGTACTGTGCTGTGTAAAAAGTGTAAGTGACAAGCAACATAAAAAAAAGGGAGAGGGGAAGTGGAAAAGCACTATAGTGCCATAGTGAAATACTATGATGGGCCATTCAGACAGGAATAAAAAATTCTTCTGGTCCTGGCCAATAAGCCCGGCCCAAGTGGCAGGTGCAGAAAAAAAGAAGCGTGACTGGTGTAGTGACCAAGGTGACCTAAAACTCAAAAGTGAGCTCCCTCATCGTGAGAATTTTGGCACCCCTGGACTGCCACTCCAGGTGCACATACACCACAGGCTTCTTTCTCAGCCCGGCCCTCAGCCAGACCAGTGCAGTCCCATCCCTACCAGAAAGGCATCAGAACTTAGAAAGCTTAGGGAGAGCCTTGCCTACAACTGTGGACAAGCCTGGTGCACCAGGCCAGAACCAACCCAGGAGGAAAAGGCTCCCCCACCACTCTCATCATTCCCACCTAGTTACATCTGGGTTACTAACTGACTCCCCAATTGGCGAAGGGAGCCAGGATTCTATCCCAGACAACTGATAAGAACAGATACTACACTTGATCTTAGCCAAAAGGCCGAGAAGCTGGCAGGTTACTGATTTTATTTTTTATTTTTCTTCTCCGCGGAGGTGCGAAAAAATGAAAAACCCGTAAGTGAACAAAAAACATGCAAGTGCAAAACACAAACACAAAAAAGTGCACTTAGGGGTGTGCTTTAGTCCACCCCCTGAAGGGGTAGGACCTCTACCCTGATCCCCCGGGGCGTGAGGCTCCTGACAGAGACTGAGGTTTCCACATTGTCCACTTAGCCAAAAGGCCTGGTGGACCCTTTCCTTGTGGCTAGCTGAAGCTGACCACCAATAACTAGGTCAGGGGGCTCTCCCAAAGAGAGACCCCCCCCCAGGAACAAGGGAGGAAGGAACCAAAAGGCCACACATCCTCCTTCTAGACTTCAGGGCAGGCCTGAGGACCCACACCCTACCATCCATGAGAAAAAAAACACACACATAAGTGAAAGGTGACAAAAACGTGGGAGAATAATAAATAAATAAAAATTTTAAAAAGTGGCCATGCAATTGTGCAGTGGCTAGGCCCTGAGGCTTGTAGCATAAAAATTGCCCTGGACTTAGCCAAAAGACCTAGCCCTAAATGGCACAGTGCAGAAGAAGTGTTTTAGAACCGTGACCATGTGCACTTTTCATTCCTTGGGATCCCACCCCCATGTGCTACTAAGAGCGCCCCTGAGGCGACCACTCAGAGGCACTGCTACTTGGACTCTCTGCCTCCCCAGCCCCTGGCCAGACAAGGTAGATCCATTCATATCAGGAGGAACTGGGCCCCTCTGGTTTTCCCGGGGGAATTACTCCTGGGCACCAACTGCCTGTGGGTACCACAATTTCTGTTCCAGCCGGTACTAGCCTTCAGAGCCCCCATCCTGCCAGCAGGGGTACTATACAGCCAACCATCCTCGCTAAGAAGCAAGAATGACGGCGGAGCACCCCTACTGGACACTGATAAGAACAGATACTACACTTTATCTTAGCGAAAAGGCAGAAAAACTGACAGGTTACTGATATACCAGACAAAATGTGCATAGTGGGTGGTCCTATACCTGACATCCTTTAAAAAGCAACTGCAAAACTGGAGCACTGGAAACCCTGAAAAGCTCAGTGTACCTAATTTGATTTGTTTGAAAGTACTGAGTCTTATCATTCTAGCTGATATTGTCACCTGCACAGCAGCCTTACTGTTCCTTCCATAACTCTATGATGCCATCACTACCTTATGGACATTTCTCCTTTGCTCAGCTCTTGCCACACAAAATGCATTGGGGAACATTCCATGAAACAGAGTGATACAATACTGAAAATTCAGGATCTGAGTTTTGCGAGATTTAACTGAGTGTCTTTGCAGTGCAGTGATTCTCTGGCCTCGTGCACACACCTTGTTTGTCTGTTAGAGGCATTTGACATTTTTTTCATGCTTCTAAATGCCCCTCCATGTTAGCCTATGTGTCCTCGCACATTTTGAGTTGGGAGTCTTTAGAGGCAGAAAAAGAGGCAGAGGCATGTTTAGCGATTGAGTGTTCATTCCAAAGGCTTGAATAAATTAATATTCTGGCCAATGGAATGAATGAAAATCCAAATACTTGATGCAACTAAACACATTAGCAAAATGCGCTGCCTTTACTTCCCCTGGAGCAAAGACATCCAGGGGAGGAAAAAAAAGTGCTTATAAGGCCTTTAGCTGTATTTTCCTGACAGAAATATGTATTTCAGTTGGGACTGAATATCCATTACATGCTGATTAAAGTGTAAAACACACAACAAATATTTTTTTTATATTTGAATGCCATGCACAAAAAACTTAATTTTTAACATGGCAACATCATCTCTGTGCTGCACATAGCCTGTGCAGAGAACAGAGCTGTGGGAGGGACCCATTAGGTCCACCCACTACAGGCTGCCTACAGAAAACTACAGAGTGGGCGGAGACAAGACCAGTCATCCATCAAAAGGAGTGTGCAGCAGTAATTGGTCTTTATTACAGGAAGCTCCTGCACAGAGGAAGTATTTCACACTGAATCACTGCACAGATCTGTAAGACATGCACAAAGGACAACAAGATTCAAGAGAAGATCACACATGGTTCTTATATTTAGACAATATTTATTTATCCCGAAGTTCAGTTTTAACCAACTTGACTTTCAATAGCCCCCTTATGTTTCTTCTCAATAGCTGCTTTAAGAGTGAAAAATCAGTTAATGAGTTAGTCATCTATGAGGACGACATGTCTGATAAATATTTAATTCACTCAGCTAAAGTTAAAAATACATTTCCGTTTCAAACTCGAGAAAAACATTATGGTATAGCACAATGAATTATTTTTTGTTTCAAACTGTTTATTTTACTTCGTGAGAAACTACTTGGAAGACACAAAAGATCTGCATTTTCCCTATACAAGGATATGTCAAGGTAGAACTAGCAGGATATTATTAACACTAATAGAAAAGTAACAAAATACAGTGGGTAAAGAAATTGATCTTGTCACATATAGCAGCATCTTTTGTTTATGGCTGTGAATGATTATATGTTGACAGGGTAATGTAATCCAGGCATATTATGTCAACCAAGGCTGCCATACATGATTGTACAGAAGATGTTCTTCATGATGTAAAAAAATAAAGGTAAGGTTTCTGAACTGAGTCACAGCTAAAATAAAGATGTTATTGGAACATTTCAGGAGAAATGGCATGCATTTCCCCTGGAAATATTTAATTCACTTAAGTCAATCAGGTTTGAGGCCACTACTTACAGCTGAGTTCCAGTCTCCTAGCCAACATTGCTTTAATAGCATTGCAGGGATCATTGTAATTCCTCATAAGCAGAATGGATGATTTTGCCCATCTACACATTGTAACTACTTACAAACTGCTTATTTTTCTTTTGTCCGCCTCAATTCTGGCTGCGGCCATGCAGGATTTGGGCAGCTCAAGCCGGCCTGGCTTCATTTCCTGGATTTCGTGCAGCTGGCTACCCAGCATGCATCCCGGGATCTCGCGCATGACACTGTGAGGCGCACTTTGTGTACCCACATTAAATGCACAAAGACTCCTGGGATTGATGACGTAGATATCCCAGGATTCAACGGGCAAGGCTGATGACACAATCACCCAACCGGAAGTCACAGGGAACATTACTAAAAAAGGTACTTTCTGCTGGAAATTTCTACATTTCAGTATCCATATCTTGATTTCCTAGCGGTGTACACTACAATGTGGGTAATTCCTAAAAATGACTGGAACTCCGTTTTAAACATGCAATGGGTATTTAGCCATTGAAAGCCTAATTTTAGCCCAGGTTCACACTACAGCAGTGCAGTAAATCCCATGTGATTTGCACAGGAACTGCACAAATCACATGCGATTTGTATGTGGTGTGATTAGAGCCATACATTTTGTATAGCTCTATTCACCTGCACCAAAACGTGCAGGACCCTTTTTTGGTCCACACTAGAATCAGATCGCATAGGTATTCACACCTATGCGATCCGATTCTGCACATCGCACTGCGGACCGATGTCAGGTGTTGTTAACTTATCATATGCACCTGCATCAGTTCGTATGACCGGGGTGCGATTGTGATGCGATGCAGAATTCGCACTGAAAACACTGCGAATTCCACACCGCATCAGTGTGAACCAGGGCTCAAGGAGTTTTTTTATCCTATTTATGTAACAAAGAGTTATCACCACTAAGAATATGTGAAAATTGATTGATTTTGCTTTACAAAAATGTAAGCGAAAGTCTTGATTCGCAAAATTAGAAGGCATTTTCAGTGACAGATCGGTGAATGCATTATTGCGAATATTGGAGAAAAATCAAGTTTAAAAGATTTCACATCAAACAGTTGCTTTTCCTGCTCTCCTCTGTAGATGCTTTACAATTATTTAGTTATCACTAACCCTGATAGTAGTGGCATTTCAAGGAGAAATCCCGCGGCATTCAACTGTTACAGTCAAAATAATGTAAAATGCATCCACTAAATTCAGCAGATCTGTGTTTGGTTCTATATATACAGTGAACCAGTGCAGCACTACAAGGAAGAGTCAGCAATATAGAAACTAGAAAAGCTACAATTTCTGGGGAAATTGTGTGAAGTGTTCTTGCCTCCACCAGTAGTCTACAATGTCAATGGGTGGCGTGAGCTGAAAACAAATGGTCATATTTTGAAAACTATGGCTTAGCCGTGGACATTTTCAGTGGCAGCAGGATAGCTGAACGTTTTGATATAAGATTTGTGTAGGTGGGCTTGAAAATGAGGGAGTGGTGGCAGTTTAGAAATCATGTCCTGATTTTTCAGCTCACACTCTAGCTTTTGTCAGCTCCCACTCTAGTTTTGAACATTCCGCCATTCATTCCTATGGGACCAATTTCACCACAAAAATGCCGATATTTCGTGAACCATTCGTCGAAACGTTCCACAAAGTAATAGCACACCAATCGGGAACAATCCGCATGTTTCAGTATATTACTGTCTATGTACTGTAAAAACTGTGGGAGGAGTTAGGGTGGTAAATTTGGCTATAAGAATATATATATGTGAGATAACAGTAAGTGGTCTTGCCATGCAAGAACACTTAACCACAGTAGTGTGCCCTCTGTAATTGCCATCCTTCTATATGTCAGATAACATAAACCGCAGGTGCCGCTCACCATCTGTAAATGGCAATGCATCCTCCGTATATGAATCAGTGTGAACACTACTGTAGTTTGTATATTGCCTACTCCTCATGGCACAGTTTCTCCAGATCACGGAGCAAATTATAACAGAGGCGGTATATACCTGGTGTGGTAGGGCACCTTATACATGCGAGCGCACATTTGCATTCAAGCTTGGTATTAAAATATTTTAAAGCTTTACGCACTATGTGGGTTTTTTATTTATAAGGTGAAGTGTTGGTGAGAGTTGTATTCCGAACAAGGTGTGAACTACAGTTGAAATCCATCAAGTTGATATTCAGTGTCCATTGTGGGACCAAGAGTGCAGTTAGACCAAACATGATACTATGTGAGGTCACACTGCAGGAGGTGAGCAGACATCTCATGGTGGAATTTTGCACTTTTTTGTTTGAAGCACTTGGTGATTGCAGAAGGAACAAAACACCATAAAGAAGAAACTTTGGACTTTTTATTTATAATATTTATTTAAATTTTCTTTTTTTAATAATTTTGGATTCAGGCTGTGTTTGGCTTGTAGCGCTGCTCTGGTTCACTGATTTTGCCTTATATGGGATAAGGGTTATGTGCTAAAGCAGCTACTTAATTGTTTATGTTATTTTTCACTATTACTAAGAGTAAGTTTGTGGTTGATCCATAGAAGCATGCAAGATTTACTACAATTATTTATTTATTTAATTGTGTTTGGTCCTACCTAGCTTAACTTCATACCGGGAAACTGTCAGTTGAGCAATTTTGCTACTGTTTTCTGTTTCTGTTTTTTTACCCTTTTAGTTATTCACAAATATTTTTATAGGAAAAGTAAAGCAAACAGGGAGTCAAACAGCTGGGTTCATTGACTGGACAGGCCCAAATGATTTTTAAAAAAAAGTTTAATTGGCTGAGGTTTGCCATTTGTTTGATATTTCTTGTTCATGGTCATTAAGCTGTTTGCTGGTTACTGGGAGGTACTTGATTGCTTTAACACTATCTAGCTTTTCAATGGATTTAACACCTGGCAGGGTGTTTCGTAGTTGTTTTTCTTTAATAGAAGCCAGTAATTGAATGGGTTTTTTTTATTAAAAAAAGACTTTGATAATTGTTTGTACAGTGCTGTTAGCCTAGCACTGGGAGCTTGCTGACAGCAGAAGAGAGCAGTGTGGTGCCCCCATCAAAGTGGTGATGCTCTGTCATTTGTTCAACAAGCAGAGTTGGGGTGAGTCAGTGACCACCCTGTTTAGTGAAAAAGAAAATGATCTAGCTATTCAGTTTTTCAAGGGTTTGTTAACCAACACTTTAACACACCAACAGGTCAAATATATACTGTATGTTTTCACATTCAAAAATGCTTAATATTATTAAAAAAGGAAGAGAATCATACAGAAAGAAATACAGAGAGGTGAAGGCCAATTTTACAACAAACAAACGTGATAATACTGTAGAGATACCATACAATACAGTGCTCTGCCTCATAGCATACACTATGGTATGTGGCATAACAAGCGTAGTATGGAAAAAAAAACAGGAAATAATACATTGTAAAAGAACAGGTGTTCTCGTAGCATGCAAGGCTGGCATAAGGTGGTTCATGCATCAGCAAAGATAAAAGATATAACTCCTCTCATGATCTTTCTTTTTCACAGTATTAAATGGCTAAGCCAGCCTTTGAAGAGAGTTTTAGAACAGTAATTTGCTGGTCAATAGTAGGTGAAACAACATTAAAGGAGTGAAGGTTATGGCATGTTATCCAGTGGATTACAGTTGAAGAACTGGGATAACCATTGGGCCCATATCTTTTGAAACTTAGCAGGGCAGTCCCATGTGTACATAAATTAAATTCTTAAATTAGAGAGTTGTGTTAATTAGTTTATTTGTTTATCACAGCTATTTATGTAGCATTTAAATTTGGAGCAACCAGGATTCCTGAGTTGGTGGAGTAGCCTGAAGCCAGGTGCATGCCCCCTTCATACAGACTGCAAAAAAGAGTCTCCTGTAGGAAAACAGTGGTAAACCTATCCAATTCTAGGTCAGACAGTAGGCCTACAAGGCAACATTTAGGGCTCAAGAGATTGAGTAGCCCATTCGATCATGAAGGAATTTTATAACCTGTTGCCATTACTCTTGAACAGCTGGACACGACCAACCTAAATGAAAGAAGGTGCCCTGAAAGTTAAAGTGGAACTTTAGGCAGAAAATGAATGTAAAATATTAAAATACACTCAATAGTCACTTTATTAGGTACACCTGTTCAATTGCTTGGTAACACAAATTGCTAAATAGCCAATCACATGGCAGCAACTCAATACATTTAGGTATCTAGATGTGGTGAAGACGACTTGCTGAAGTTCAAACTGAGCATCAGAATGGAGATGATAGGAGATTTAAGTGACTTTGAACGTGGCATGGTTGTTGGTGCTAGATGGGCTGGTATGAGTATTTAAAAACTGCTGATCTACTGGGATTTTCACACACAACCACTTCTAAAGTATACAGAGAATGGTCCGAAAAAGAGAAAATATCCAGTGAGCAGCAGTTGTGTGGATGAAAATGTCTTGTTGAAGTCAGAGGTCAGAGGAGAATTGCAGACTGGTTGATGATGATAAAAAGGCAAAAGTAAATCAAATAACCGCTCATTACAACCAAGGTATGCAGAATACCATCTCTGAATGCACAACACGTTGAACCTTGAAGCAGCTGGGCTACAGCAGCAGAAGACCACACCTGGGTGCCACTCCCGTCAGCTAAGAACAGGAAGAGAAGGCTACAATTCACACAGGCTCACCATAATTGGATAATAGAAGATTGGAAAACATATCTGGTCTGATGAGTCTTGATTTCAACTGTGACATTCATACGGTAGGGTCAGAATTTGGTGTAAACAACATGAAAGCATGGATCCATCCTGCCTTGTATAAACGGTTCATGGATGTGCAACCGACAAATCTGCAGCAACTGCGTGATGCTATTATGTCAATCTGTGTGATGCTATTATGTCAATATGGACCAAAATCTCTGAGGAATGTTTCCAACACTTTGTTGAATCTATGACATGAAGAATTAAGGCAGTTCTGAAGGTAAAAGGGGGTCCATCCTGGTACTAGCAAGTGATTGTAAGTGTCTGTATTGTTTAAAATCCAGTAATCCACTGTCTCACCCTGCTCTGCAGCCAATCTGTTGACAGCCTAATGATATACAGTTGTTTAGGGGCTCTGGGCTTCAGCAAAATGGCAGCCTCCAACAAGAAGAAACAGGAACTGGAGAAACTGGAGGCAATTTACAACACACACTAATTTTAGAAGTCTTGTTATTAATGTGGAATGTATGTTTCTTGCTAAAGTACATTATTTTTTATCAAGTTGTCATGGGCAACATTCCACTATAAAGCATATAGAGTACATACGGCTATAACTGGCCCTTAATTTGGAGAGATTTGCATTTGTTAGGTACGATATGCGTAGGATATATAATATAGCTGTACATGTCTATAAGACATTTTAGGAGAAGTGAGTTTGCATGCCTCCAGGACCTCATCCCACTCCTCTTCCAGGGTTCTTACATCATTGTCCCATGTTCTGAGAAGGACTGGGAATAATAGCCCATGTCTCTGTGCTGCAGGAGCAGGGGGGCCAAAAGCAAGATAAAGTCAATATGTGCATAGTGTGATGTGATGAGGAAAAATTATAGAAAACTGAGTCGGTTATTTGTAGTGCCATGTACCTGTCAAACAAGTTTTTCATTAGTCTGCTGAACCCAATATGGGAAGAATGGAGTGGAGTGTCTCCTGCTTGATGTAATTTATCCAAAGACGGATCAATAACAGTATTAAAGCTGAACCCAATATGGGAAGAATGGAGTGGAGTGTCTCCTGCTTGATGTAATTTATCCAAAGACGGATCAATGACAGTATTAAAGCTGAACCCAATATGGGAAGAATGGAGTGGAGTGTCTCCTGCTTGATGTAATTTATCCAAAGACGGATCAATGACAGTATTAAAGTTCCCCAGCCAGATAGCCTGGGCAGTAGGATGCTGAGCCATAACACAGACCTTCATTGATCATCATGGAACTATACAATGGAGGAACATACTTTAGCTAAAAAGGATAAGATATAAGAAGCGAAAAAATAAGCATATATAAACATGTTTGTCCTGTTGGTCCAATATCAGCTCCAGTAACTCGGACTGTATGAACATTGGTATAAGAACAGAAACATTGGGGGAATGGGTTGCATGGGAAGCCCAGATGACCTAGGGGCATTTTAAGGCTTTCAATATGAGTTTCTAAAATAAATAAATTCTCAAATAAGTTGCAAAATGTATTAAATTGCAGCTTATCAATTCTTAGATGTGGTTTACTTTTTTAGGCTTTTTTCCTTTATTTTCACCTAGTGACACAGTCAGTAACTCTATTAGTTTTCAACTTACTTTAGCAGACCAAGCTGTACACACAACATAGCAGTTAGAGGGTTGAGACAAACCATTTACCACTGACAGGGGTGCTTAAAATGGTCAGCTTTTATTCATTTACCATATGTAAAACTTTTATCCCAAAAGGAAAACAACTATTGCTCTAACTGCTTATAAAGTGTTAGATGGAGTTCAGGTCCATCTAAAATCTGGAAGCTGATTGGTTTCTCTGCAGAGTTGCAGCAGATTTTGCACTCTGCAACTTTAGTAAATAACCCCCATGGCGACAAAGCTAAGGGATACTTATAGACAGCTTGCCTATAGAAAAAAAATTGAATAAAAACAAGAAAGTTAAAACCCTAACTCCCCATCTCTGTCTCCTAATTTGTGTAAGCATGAATCCCAATAAACAACAATCCTAAACTAACGCTTAGTGAAAGGTAAACATTCGACAACTGGAGGAAGTGTTCTAGGGAAGTGGTCTTGGGTGTACATTTAAAAACAATATAAACAAAAAACAGTAAATTAAGTAGATGATTATCCACTGAAAAGCAAGCTGGCACAGGTACTACTAAGCAAACTAGATGTGAAGGGTAAAAATGTTGTTAAATCTCATACTTCACTAAGTGCGTCTGCTCAGTGAGAACGAGAAAAAAAGTGGAACAGTTTACAGCAACTGGAGATAAACAGCCTCCCACTTCCCAACCCTCAACAGATTCTTGGGCTATGGGATAGTGTGATTACAAATTTAAACATCTCTGCATATGTAGGCCCCCTGACACAAATGTTTGACAGTCCATCTTTCCATATTGAGGTCTATAGATCCTTACTTGGCCCATTGAATAAAACAACATATAGTCGACACGCTACAATACTCCTGACAGGGAGTCTCACCTCTAACCTGTTTGACATTATTCTTTGTATGTACAGGTTGCAATTATGGATGTTGAATCAACAATTAATTTCTTTTCTCCAGTCTATGCATGACAGATGAGTGCTAACATCCCGTCCAACCTCCTTTGAAGATTTATTACTATGTGATTCTCCCCCAATGCTTTCAGGCATCCAAATGTATTTTATTTTGTCTTCCCTCTCACATTCAAATCTCCCTGCCTACACAGCTACATGGGAAAGAGAATTAGCTACTCACATTGAATCTGATGACTGCGTAAAAATGTTTATTCTTCCATACAAACTCTCTCTAGAGCTAGCTCTGCTCAAGAAAAAAAATGTTCACGTGCCCAGACGTCTTACATATTTTCTATCCATCTCTCCCTAATGTTTTTTGGTGAAAATTATCCATATATGAGCCAAGGGCCTGCTCAAGTTTTGGGAATACAGTTGTGTTCAAAATAATAGCAGTCAGACATCACTAACCTCATCAACCACTGTTTTTGGTAGAAATTATATTTCTACATGGCAAATAATTTACTAGCAGGTGTATTAGAGTAATAGAAATCCAACAAACCCAACAGTCATGACATGCATGCTGCTGATTCTGTGTAATTGAATCACTAATTCAAAGGGCCATGTTCAAAATAATAGCAGTGTGGAGTTCTATTAGTGAGGTCATTCATTCTTTGAAAAACAGGTGGCAATTATTGCCCTTATTTAAGGAAGGAAGGCAGCAAATGTTGTACATGCTGGTTACAGTGCATTTCTCTCTGAAATTCTGAGGAAAATGTGTCAGTCCAGACATTGTTCAGAAAAACAGCATACCTTGATTAAAAAGTTGATTGGAGAGGGGAAAACATATAAAGAATTGCAGAATTTGATAGGATGCGCAGCTAAAATGAGCGCAAATGCTTTAAAATAGCAACTAAAACCTGAAAGACGTGGAAGAAAGCGAAAAACTACCATTCAAATGTTTAGAAGAATAGTCAAAATGGCAAGGACTCAGCCAACAATCAGCTCCAGGAAGATCAAAGAAGGTCTAAAGTTACCTGTGAGTACTGTTACAATTAGAAGATGCCTATGTGAAGCCAAGCTATCTGCAAGAAGCCCCCGCAAAGTCCCACTGTTGGAAAAAAGACATGCTGAAGAGGTTACAATTTGCCAAAGAGCACATTGACTGGCCTAAAGAGAAATGGTGCAACATTTTGTGGACTAATGAAAGTAAGATTGTTCTTTTTGGGTCTAGTGGCCGGAGACAGTTTGTCAGACGACCCCCAAACACTGAATTCAAGCCACAGTACACTGTGAAGACAGTGAAGCATGGTTGCACAAGCATCATGATATGGGGATGTTTCTCATACTACGGTGTTGGGCCTATTTATCGCATACCAGGATCATGGATCAGTTTGAATACATCAGAATACTTGAAGAGGTCACGCTGCCTTATGCTGAAGAGGAAATGCCCTTGAAATGGGAGTTCCAAAAAGACAACGACCCCAAACACACCAGTAAACGTGCAACATCTTGGTTCCAGACCAACTAGATTGATGTTAAGGAGTGGCCAGCCAAATCCCCAGATCTTAATCCAATAGGAAACTTGTGGGGTGACATCAAAAATGCAGTTTCTGAGGCAAAACCAAGAAATAGAGAAGAACTGTGGAATGTAGTCCAATCATCCTGGGCTGGAATACCTGTTCACAGGTGCCAGAACGTGGTTGACTCCATGTAACACAGATGTACAGCAGTTCTCAGAAACAGTGCTTATGCAACTAAATATTAATTACGTGATTCAAAGGAAAGCAAAATCTTCAAACATTTTTCAGTTTATATAGTGAATGTTTGATTTTGTAAAGAAGAATACAAACACTGCTATTTTTTTGAACAGTCTAATATTCACTTTTCTTCAATTTTTGTAGAGGAACAACACAAATTTGATATATTTTTCTTCATGTTTTGGTTTGGAATAGAATATGTAGTGTTCCCAATGCATTTGTGTGTATGGAAATAAAAGCTATTAGAAGGATTTTGAGCTTTATTCACTTTTTTCAACACACTGCTATTATTTTTATCTCGTTATTGGAGATCTCCCCTGATACCAACCATAACTGAATGGGTTCTGAAACTGAATTCTATTATGGACTTGGAGCATCTTTTAGCAGCAGAACATGACAGGCTAGATAAACATATTTCTATCTGGGCCTCCTGGAGTGTATTTCACAGTGCAATATACAGGAGGTTTGAGATATGACATTCTCTTGAAAGCCAATGTCTATTGTTGGGGCCGTGGTGGGAGGGAAGTGGCATCTGCCCCTTACTCTCTTCCATTCCTTTCCTTCCTTTCTTATCTTCCTTGATTACTCTTGTTATTACCTTTTTCATATTGCTCTCTACTAATCTCATACTACTTTACTTTCCATATTTTATTTTTCTTTTACCTGCATGTTCTTAAGCTGTCATGGCCTTAATTCTTTCATACAGTATGTCAGGGCCTGGACTTGAACCTGGAACCTCTACTGTGTCAGGCAGTAACTCTTCTCACTGAGATACCTAGGATGCTGGACAACACTCCGCCTGATTTATTGGACAATCCTGCCTTGTGACTTGTTTTCTGATGAATCTTGAACTCCTTGCTCCTCCCATGAACTTCCTGATTTAAGCCATGTCTCTGCACTTCCTGATTGCCAGATTATTGTGCCTTCTCCAGCCAGTATCTCGCTTTGTCTTTCCTGCTGCTGTCCATACCTTCACTACTGACCTTTGGCTTGTTCCTTGACTACGATTCTGCCTCATCCCAACCTGCTACCACTTGTTACCGACCCTTGGCTTGTTTACTGACTACGCTTCTGCTAGATCCCAACCTGCCATATCAGTTACTGGATTCTGGCTTTCTCACTTCCTGGTGGGGTGATCCTGAGAACTGCGGCCTGGTACTAACACGCAGCAAAATCCATCTCCACCATCAGGAGCTCTGGTGAATACTGGTTAGTGCTTAGACGCCGCGCCTCAGGTGATCCTGCATCATTCCCTGGGTGACTTGCTTGTATACCTATCCTGATGGTTGGTATGCTGCTACAGCTACTGGTCTCTGAACCTGACCACACATCGTGACACAGTATCTTAAGGCAAGATTAAATGTTTCCTCCTAACTAGTTTTTTTCTGTGATGTACAGTCGATACTTGTTATTTTAGGGCTTTTCAGATTGCTGTGCAATAGTGTCATATAGCTCCTGACCAACAGTACTATCTTAATCTGATGTTGTCATCTTTGGTCTGCATATCTAAACACTCTTTCTTATTACATATGCTAACTTGCCATGCTCATGTCAATATATGATAGATGTGTGAACGCTATGCACTTTTGTTTTGTTTTTGCTACTGTAAAAATCAATAAAATAAGATTGAGCTAAACAGATCAGCGATCGAAGCCCAATGCACTGTAGAAATTGTGCATATGCCATCCATTGTCTGTAAGAGTAAAATTCAGGAGCATACCCAAAGAGTCCTAATTCAGGCTAAAGGACAGGTTAACCAAGTTAACATGTACTGGAGCTTGAAATAAGAGGTCCTAATAACACAAAGACATAACCTAAACATGGGGCAAAAGCAAAATACAGGCTGTGATTCACATTCCAGATCTAGTTAGATAACAGGAATGTGACCTACAGTAAGTACCATTAGAAATAACAACAGAACAAGACTGTTGGAAGGCACCAGAGGGCCAGGTGCCATTGTAGCTGGGGGTTGAACTTACCAAGGCTGTAACTATATGGAGCAGATTAGTGGTTCTAGAGATGGCAGGCATCAAAGCTCCAGGCCACTGGCGTCCCACTGCTCAATCCAGGCAAACATGCCCTCCAGGTTGGTGAAGAAGTGTGTGTGTGTATTTTATTCACAACCTTGGAAGTGGACTGGTTACATTATGATGTATTTGATGTGAAGAATACTCAGGAATATTCCAGAGCCTCCAGAAACTTTGTGCCATTGGGTTTTGTACAAACAGTCTTGGAACACCAGCAATTAAATATTGCAGATGAGGATGTTTAATTTCTCTATCGTGAGATGTAGGACAGTATCCGTATCATTTTAGTTGTGCATTTCATGATACAGGTGCCTGGCAGGGCCCAGCGAAGTGGGTTGTTTTGAAGCTAGTCTGTGGGTGCATTCCAACATAAAGGTAGTATAGTAGCGAAATGGTCTTAGCCATAGTTGTCAAACAGAAGACATTCAAGGAGGATGGCCGGATCCAAGCCTTTAGTGCCTTCAGGCAGACCAACAAGCCTTAGGTTTCTGCAGTGCATTCTGTTATTGAGGTTGTCTTGTCTCTGAGCTACAAGTTTCAGTTGCTGGTACATCTGCCTGGAGGCATGTTTTCAAAGTGGTTTGAAAGGCAGAAGAGTTTTTTTTTACCTTAATGCTTTCTATGCATTAAGATATACAACCTTCTGTGTACAGCGGTTCCAGCCATCGTTGGTTTGTTAAATACAATAGTATCCTATGGACTCATATTACAACTGATGTATTAGAATTTTACTGTTTTATAAAGAATAAACTTATAGTACTACACTATTTGAATATCCTTAATTTGTGGTGGTGCCCCGTGGACCAGAGGTGGAGGAGGAGGTGACCAAAGGACAAAGAACCAAAGCGCTTACTGACCTTCTTATAACCATAAGGGGTTACATTGTATCTGGTGAGTGGCACCCACTAAGGGTTTAAAGTGAAGGTGATCACAGGAAGTGGTGTGTTTGGAGGAGTGTGAGAGAACATCTTGAAAAAGCACTGGAAACACTTTATTTGATGAACACTTTATTCAATGAACTTATGGTGAATTGTGTTGGACTGAACTGGAAAACAATGAAAGGACAACGAAGAATTGGTTTAATGCACTTTGATGCACTTTTATTTAGGACTGCACTTTATCTTGGTCATTGCACAAAGTAATTTTACACGTTATCATACTGTTAAGAGAAGTTTTGAGCATTTTGCTATATTGCATATTGTAAAAGCAGGATAATTTTAGTATTAAAAAAGCAGGATTAATGTATTGCACTTTATTGCATTCAGGTTGCACAACACTGGATAATTTTAGTAATTTATAGTGCAGCAGGAGGTATAACTATCTGGTGACCTCAAATGTTTCTACTACTGTTAAGCAAAATCGCTTCTTCCAGCATGTTCCCTTCAGCACATGTGTATGCAGCAGAGCCTGACTGGCTCTATTGTCCCTTTAATATATCTGAGTTTTACTGAACAGGGGGTTACAAATTTATATGTAGAAAAGTCCAGCGCTTAGATTACCATCGAGTGTCATGACGCCAGAGCCCCTCCCCTATGCGTTACGCCACCGGTCACGTAGCTTCATCAGGGGGAAATTAATCATTTCCCCCTGATGAAGCCATGTGACCGGTGGCATAACCTGTAGGGGAGGGGCTCTGACATCACGATGCTCGATAGTGCCATATTGACACCAGCTGGCAATTTTAGGTTTTTCACCATAAGAAAAGTTCTGGAGGACACGTTTGTGAACAAACCGGTTTTATATACAGACTATATGTGAGTGCATTACTTTTATGAATAAAATGTTTTTTTAAAGGATAATACACTAGGATTTGATTCTGTCCTCTATATTAACCACCGTGGAAGGGAAGATTATTATTTGAGTGGAGAAGTTCCCCAAACAGCAAGATATCATCTCATCCATACTCTGGCCCATTTAATGGGACACAAGCGTAATATGACCTTACTTACCTGTTTAGTCATATACTTGAGGTGAGCACAACCGGAGGGAGAGCACGTCCATGAAAGTTTTTTTTTTTTTTGCACAAAATATTTTATTTCAGAAGCACGGGTTATTATATTTGAAAGTGAACTATGCAAATTTGAAGAAATCTTATTATGGACTTTCTTGATAATTATATGGACACTGTTATTAGAAATTGACACTGGTTTAATATATATATTTTTTTTATTTTATTTTTATTTTGATTCACTTTTATTCATCTTCATTCATCTTTTCATATTCCATTTAATTGTTTATTTAAGGTGGTATGCAATATACGTAATAGCAATTGGATGTATAATTTTAAGTGAAGCACAGCACATTAAGGTATATTATTGATTTAGCACACTAGTATGAGTATGTGTTAGGTGCAGGTGATTCACAATTAGCACTTAAGTAGGTTTCAATATTCACATAGCAGGTCACAAGCCTTCACTTTTCAATACAATTTTAGTTCCCTTCCAGTCACAAAATATCCCATGCTGGTCATTTTCTTCCTGTGCTCTCACTAGATAATAAAGTTGATAAAGTCCTTCAATCTACAGTTGCAAGAAAAAGTATGTGAACCCCTTGGGATTACGTGGAGTTTTGCATGAATTGGGCATAAAATGTGCTTTGAATGTCATCTAAGTCACAACAATAGAAGAACACAGTCTGCTGAACATAATACTACACAAACATTAGATGTTGCCATGGTTTAATTGCACATAACATGTAAACATTCACAGTGCAGGGAGGAAAAAGTATGTGAACCTTTGGACTTAATAACTAGTTGACCCTCCTTTGGCAGCAATAACCTCAACCAAACGTTTCCTGTAGTTGCAGATCAGACCTGCACAACGATCTGGAGTAATTTTGGACCACTCCTCTTCACAAAACTGTTTCAGTGTAGCAATATTCTTGGGATGTCTGGTGTGAATCGCTCTCTTAAGGTCATGCCACAGCATTTCAATCGGGTTGAGGTCAGGACTCTGACTGGGCCACTCCAGAAGGCGTATTCTGTGCTGTTGCAGCCATTGTTTTGTTGAATTACTTGTATGCTTTGGGTCATTGTCCTGTTGCATCACCCATCCTCTGCGGAGCTTCAGTTGGCGGACAGATGGTCGTACGTTTTCCTGCAAAATGTCTTGATAAACTCTGGAATTCATTTTCCCATCAATGACAACAATCCTTCCAGGCCCTGAGGCAGCAAAGCAGCCCCAAACCATGATGCTCCCTCCGCCATGTTTTACAGTGGGGATGAGGTTTTGATGTTGGTGTGCTGTGCCTTTTTTTTCTCCACACATCGTGTTGTGTGTTCTTCCCAAACAACTCAATCTTGGTTTCATCTGTCCACAGTATATTTTGCCAGTAGTGCTGTGGAACATCCAGGTGCTCTTTTGCAAACTTCAAACGTGCTGCAATATTCTTTTTGGACAGCAATGGCTTCCTCCGTGGTGTCCTCCCATGTACTCCATTCTTGTTTAATGTTTTCCTTATTGTAGATGTGTCAACAAAAATGTTAGCATGTGCCAGAGATTTCCGTAGGTCTTTAGCTGACACTCTGGGATTCTTCTTTACCTCATGCAGCATTCTGCTCTGTGCTCTTGCAGTCATTTTTACAGGACGACCACGCCTAGGGAGAGTAGCAACAGTGCTAAACTTTCTCCATTTGTAGACAGTCTGTCTTACCGTGGACACATGAACATCAAGGCTTTTGGAGATACTTTTGTAACCCTTTCCAGCTTCATGCAAGTCAACAATTCTTGATCGTAGGTCTTCTGAGAGCTCTTTTCTGCGAGGCATGGTTCACATCAGACAGTGCTTCTTGAAACCAGTAAACCCAAAACAGGTGTGTGTTTTTTAAGGGCAGGACAGCTGTCAGCAACACATCCAATATCATCACACTGATTGGAGTCAAGGTTGGCTCACTCCTGGCTCCAATTAGCTCTGGGAGAAGTCATTAAGCTAGGGCCTCACATACTTTTTCCTCCCTGCACTGTGAATGTTTACATGTTATGTGCAATTAAACCATGGCAACATCTAATGTTTGTGTAGTATTATGTTCAGCAGACTGTGTTCTTCTATTGTTGTGACTTAGATGACGTTCAGAGCACATTTTATGCTCAATTCATGCAAAACTCCACGTAATCCCAAGGGGTTCACATACTTTTTCTTGCAACTATATATATATATATATATATATATATATATATAATTAATATATTCTTTTATGTCTCTTTACATTCTTTCAGTGTAATACTCCCCCTTCACTGCAAACCATATCATACACACAGAACTTCTATTACATAAACTTTGAAATATCATGAATTCCTTTAGCATAAATCATTTGTTAAATATGATTTTAGGTATCTCTGAATGTCTAAACATGTGTAAACATTTTACATTCAGATATTAAAAAGTATATACAAGTGAAATAAAAAGAAAATTGTGCTACATTTTTTTGTGCATATGTATTATATATCATTATGTACCATACGTATGTAGGTAATATAGGATATTGCTATAGATTACAAATAATGAGAAAAAGTATTCTTGTTGATGTAATTTATTACTAGAAGACAATACTATTGTTGACAGCCTTTGATAAGTAATAATATAATTTATCAGAGATGACAAGAGCCCATGTAGCCCATGAAGCGAGTACTGGGCGGAGAATGCTCAAGGAATGCTACCCTGGTATATGCAGGTTTTGTCTTACTACATGCAGCATTAGAAGGATGTCAGGTACATAGGCATGATACAACAGTCCAATTATTTTTCTTTGCTTTACTATCTCAGTGTATGTGAATATTCTTATGCAGGTAGGAGGTGGAGTAAAGGTTTAGGACAATTGCTTATCTCAGAGGAAACTAGTAGCAATTCATCCACCTTATGCTTGGTATTGCCACCAAGACTGGTCACCAACAGAAGACTGCAATTCACTGCTGGTGGCTATAGATATGTATATTGTAGCCTAATGTGCACAATTTATATTTCTTTCATAAACATAGCCACATTTGCAAATAGTCATCTATTCAGATAAATCTTTAAAAAAAATTGATTGCTTGTTTGTTGCCTTGTTACAGGTAAATGGTTTGCTGAAAAACTGAAGCAAAGATAAGAATTAGAGATGAGCGAATCGAACATGACGAAGTGGAATTCGTTTCGAAGATTAGGAAAAATTCGATTCGCGCCGAATCCGAAAATTAGCAAACTTCGGATGCACGAATCGAATTTTCCCAAAAATGGCGGCGACATGTGTGGCGACGGAGCGGGGATCTCTGGGAAGGCGCGCAGACAAGGCGCGCTGACCCATAATGCATTCATTCATGACATGTGATCGCATTAGCCAATCAGCAGCCAGCCAGCCAGCACTGTGTAATGGTGGAGCTTTAAATCGCGGCCATCTTAGAATTCTCCATTAGCCTCCGGTCATTCAAGAGAGACAGACCTGTCTGTATTAGGGACAGAGTTAGGGCCACAGAGACTTTAGGGCCACAGAATCGTTACTCAGGGACACAGAATCATTACTCAGGGACACAGAATCGTTACTCAGGGACACAGAATCATTACTCAGGGACACAGAATCGTTACTCAGGGACAGACACAGAATTGTTACTCAGGGACACAGAATCGTTACTCAGGGACACAGGATCGTTACTCAGGGACACAGAATTGTTACTCAGGGACACAGAATCGTTACTCAGGGACACAGAATTGTTACTCAGGGACACAGAATTGTTACTCAGGGACACAGAATCGTTACTCAGGGACACAGAATTGTTACTCAGGGACACAGAATTGTTACTCGGGGACACAGAATCGTTACTCAGGGACACAAAATTGTTACTCAGGGACACAGAATTGTTACTCAGGGACACAGAATCGTTAATCAGGGACACAGAATCATTACTCAGGGACACAGAATCGTTACTCAGGGACACAGAATCGTTACTGAGGGACACAGAATCGTTACTCAGGGACACAGAATCGTTACTCAGGGACACAGAATTGTTACTCAGGGACACAGAATTGTTACTGAGGGACACAGAATCGTTACTGAGGGACACAGAATCGTTACTCAGGGACACAGAATCGTTACTCAGGGACACAGAATCGTTACTCAGGGACAGACACAGAATCGTTACTCGGACACAGAATCGTTACTCAGGGACACAGAATCGTTACTCAGGGACACAGAATTGTTACTCAGGGACACAGAATTGTTACTGAGGGACACAGAATCGTTACTGAGGGACACAGAATCGTTACTCAGGGACACAGAATCGTTACTCAGGGACAGACACAGAATCGTTACTCGGACACAGAATCGTTACTCAGGGACACAGAATCGTTACTCAGGGACACAGAATTGTTACTCAGGGACACAGAATTGTTACTGAGGGACACAGAATCGTTACTGAGGGACACAGAATCGTTACTCAGGGACACAGAATTGTTACTTAGGGACACAGAATCGTTACTCAGGGACACAGAATCGTTACTCAGGGACAGACACAGAATTGTTACTCAGGGACACAGAATCGTTACTCAGGGACACAGAATTGTTACTCAGGAACACAGAATCGTTACTCAGGGACAGACACAGAATTGTTACTCAGGGACACAGAATCGTTACTCAGGGACACAGAATCGTTACTCGGGGACACAGAATCGTTACTCAGGGACACAGAATTGTTACTCAGGGACACAGATTTGTTACTCAGGGACACCGAATCGTTACTAAGGGACACAGAATCGTTACTGAGGGACACAGAATTGTTACTCAGGGACACAGAATCGTTACTCAGGGACACAGAATTGTTACTCAGGGACACAGAATCGTTACTCAGGGACACAGAATCGTTACTGAGGGACACAGAATCGTTACTCAGGGACACAGAATCGTTACTCAGGGACACAGAATCGTTACTCAGGGACACAAAATTGTTACTCAGGGACACAGAATTGTTACTCAGGGACACAGAATCGTTAATCAGGGACACAGAATCGTTACTCAGGGACACAGAATCGTTACTCAGGGACACAGAATCGTTACTGAGGGACACAGAATCGTTACTCAGGGACACAGAATCGTTACTCAGGGACACAGAATCGTTACTCAGGGACACAGAATCGTTACTGAGGGACACAGAATCGTTACTCAGGGACACAGAATCGTTACTCAGGGACACAGAATCGTTACTCAGGGACAGACACAGAATCGTTACTCGGACACAGAATCGTTACTCAGGGACACAGAATCGTTACTCAGGGACACAGAATTGTTACTCAGGGACACAGAATTGTTACTGAGGGACACAGAATCGTTACTGAGGGACACAGAATCGTTACTCAGGGACACAGAATCGTTACTCAGGGACAGACACAGAATCGTTACTCGGACACAGAATCGTTACTCAGGGACACAGAATCGTTACTCAGGGACACAGAATTGTTACTCAGGGACACAGAATTGTTACTGAGGGACACAGAATCGTTACTGAGGGACACAGAATCGTTACTCAGGGACACAGAATTGTTACTTAGGGACACAGAATCGTTACTCAGGGACACAGAATCGTTACTCAGGGACAGACACAGAATTGTTACTCAGGGACACAGAATCGTTACTCAGGGACACAGAATCGTTACTCAGGGACACAGAATTGTTACTCAGGGACACAGAATCGTTACTCAGGGACAGACACAGAATTGTTACTCAGGGACACAGAATCAATACTCAGGGACACAGAATCGTTACTCGGGGACACAGAATCGTTACTCAGGGACACAGAATTGTTACTCAGGGACACAGATTTGTTACTCAAGGACACCGAATCGTTACTAAGGGACACAGAATCGTTACTGAGGGACACAGAATTGTTACTCAGGGACACAGAATCGTTACTCAGGGACACAGAATTGTTACTCAGGGACACAGAATCGTTACTCAGGGACACAGAATCGTTACTGAGGGACACAGAATCGTTACTCAGGGACACAGAATCGTTACTCAGGGACACAGAATCGTTACTCAGGGACACAGAATCGTTACTCAGGGACAGACACAGAATTGTTACTCAGGGACACAGAATCGTTACTCAGGGACACAGAATCGTTACTCAGAGACACAGAATTGTTACTCAGGGACACAGAATCGTTACTCAGGGACACAGAATCGTTACTCAGGGACACAGAATTGTTACTCAGGGACACAGAATCGTTACTGAGGGACACGGAATCATTACTCAGGGACACAGAATCGTTACTCAGGGACACAGAATCGTTACTCAGGGACAGACACAGAATTGTTACTCAGGGACACAGAATCGTTACTCAGGGACACAGAATCTTTACTCAGGGACACAGAATCATTACTCAGGGACACAGAATTGTTTCTCAGGGACACAGAATCGTTACTTAGGGACAGACACAGAATTGTTACTCAGGGACACAGAATCGTTACTCAGGGACAGACACAGAATCGTTACTCAGGGACACAGAATCGTTACTCAGGGACACAGAATCGTTACTCAGGGACACAGAATTGTTACTCAGGGACACAGAATCGTTACTCAGGGACACAGAATTGTTACTCAGGGACACAGAATCGTTACTCAGGGACAGACACAGAATTGTTACTCAGGGACACAGAATCATTACTCAGGGACACAGAATCGTTACTCAGGGACACAGAATTGTTACTCAGGGACACAGATTTGTTACTCAGGGACACCGAATTGTTACTGAGGGACACAGAATCGTTACTGAGGGACACAGAATTGTTACTGAGGGACACAGTATTGTTACTCAGGGACACAGAATCGTTACTCAGGGACACAGAATTGTTACTCAGGGACACAGAATCGTTACTCAGGGACACAGAATCGTTACTGAGGGACACAGAATCGTTACTCAGGGACACAGAATCGTTACTCAGGGACACAGAATCGTTACTCAGGGACAGACACAGAATTGTTACTCAGGGACACAGAATCGTTACTCAGGGATACAGAATCGTTACTCAGGGACACAGAATCGTTACTCAGAGACACAGAATCGTTACTCAGGGACACAGAATCGTTACTCAGGGACACAGAATTGTTACTCAGGGACACAGAATCGTTACTCAGGGACACAGAATCGTTACTCAGGGACACAGAATTGTTACTCAGGGACACAGAATTGTTACTGAGGGACACAGAATCGTTACTCAGGGACACAGAATCGTTACTCAGGGACACAGAATCGTTACTCAGGGATAGACACAGAATTGTTACTCAGGGACACAGAATCGTTACTCAGGGACACAGAATTGTTTCTCAGGGACACAGAATCGTTACTTAGGGACACAGAATTGTTACTCAGGGACACAGAATCGTTACTGAGGGACACAGAATCGTTACTCAGGGACACAGAATCGTTACTCAGGGACACAGAATCGTTACTCAGGGACACAGAATCATTACTCAGAGACACAGAATTGTTACTCAGGGACACAGAATCGTTACTCAGGGACACAGAATTGTTACTCAGGGACACAGAATCGTTACTGAGGGACACAGAATCGTTACTCAGGGACACAGAATTGTTACTCAGGGACACAGAATTGTTACTGAGGGACACAGAATCGTTACTCAGGGACACAGAATCGTTACTCAGGGACACAGTATTGTTACTCAGGGACACAGAATCGTTACTTTCTGCTTCACAACCACTATTGTACGTTCAAAGAGTTAAATCCTGTTTTATGTTTGGGGTGCTTATTGAATTAAAGAGTATGTCAGACAACACGCAGAGGAGTGGCAGAGGAGGCAATGTTTCAGGAGCGAGCAGACGTGGCAGCAGAGGAAGGGGTCGAGGCAGCACTAGTCGCAGCCAGAGGCCAGTGCTCCCGGTGTCATCCAGCGGTCATGTCTCCACCGACAACCCTGCCGTCATCGATTGGTTGACTCGATCGTCTTCCTCTTCGCAGGTCACCTCTGACACCTACAGCCAACGGTCGGTGGGTACGTCAGACACAACTGTTAGTTGGCATGGCCCGGGAGCAAGCCCACTGAAATCACGTGTCCTCTACCTGCCCCTGTCCTTTGGTGTTCCCTCACCAAGCGAAGTATCGCATGCTGTGGGCTCAGCCCCACTGTACAGTGAGGAAGAGCTAACAGAGGGCGGTCAGGAACGGGGGGAGACATCCGCCTCTTCAGCAGCCAGGCGAAGAAGTACTGGCGAGGAGAGTGGCTCGGTAGCCGGTCTAGAGACAGGTCTGTCTCCTGACCCACACGCAGCCGAGGGGGCTAGTAGTGACGCGGAGACCCTAATTGATGATGATGAGGCTGATCGCACTTGGCAGCCTCGTCGTCATCAGGCTATTGCTTCCGCATCATCAGGAGAAGAGGGTGCCAGCTTGCCAGCGAGCAAAACAGTCGGTGGGTTGCCCAGGAGGCAGCAGGGTCGCAGCAGTGTCAGTGGAGGCAAACGGCCACGGAGTAGAGCACCAGCTCCACTGCAGCCTACCACCACGGCCAGTAGTGGTGCCGGTGTGCACGGAGGAAGTAGCAGTCAGCCAGTGAGGAGTAGCGGGGGCAAAGTTTCCTACTCGGCGGTGTGGCAATTTTTCGTCAAGCCGCCCGAGGAAGTAAACGTAGCCGTATGTCGACTATGTGGCCAGAAAGTCAAGCGTGGCCAGGGGGCCCATGTTGGGACTACAGCGTTGCGTCAGCATATGCAGCGTCGCCATTCGGTGGCCTGGGAAAACCGTGATAAAGATACGGCGGTTCTGCCTGCCCCAGCCCCCGCTCCATCACCCGCTCCGTTACTTGCTCCGTCACCCGACGTCAATCGCCCTCTATCAGCCAGTCAAAGCTCCAACACCTCTGCTGAGGGGAGTTGTCGCTCGTTGGCATCTTCCACTCGTTCAGATGCTCCTTCTCCTGCTACTCCTCTTCACGGATTCCGTCAGCAGTCTTTCTTGGAATCCGTTTCCAAGAGACAACAGTTTGCGAGCACGCACCCGACGGTGCAGAAGCTGAACGTCCTCCTGTCCAAGTTGCTGGTGCTGCAGTCCCTCCCTTTCCAAGTGGTGGACTCAGCACCTTTCCGAGAAATGATGGCTTGTGCCGAGCCGCGGTGGAGAGTGCCAAGCCGGCATTTCTTCGCCAAAAAGGCAGTGCCAGCCCTGCATTCACATGTAGAAGAGATGGTGGGCCAGTCTTTGAGCATGTCGGTCTCTGCCAAAGTGCACGGCAGCGCCGACGTGTGGAGCTGTAACTACGGTCAGGGACAGTACATGTCATTTACGACCCACTGGGTGAACGTGGTGCCGGCACAGCCGCACCAGCAACTTGGACAGGTCACGCCGCTTTTGCCTCCACGTTTGCACGTCCTTGGTCCAGCAAAGATGTCCGCCTCTACCACCTCTTCTTCCGCCGTGTCCTCAGCCGCCACCCCCTTGCCAAGTCCCATTACCCGACCGGCATATCACATGTGCAGGGTGCAACGGTGTCACGCTGTGCTGCACCTGGTATGCCTTGGCGAACGTAGTCACACAGGGGAGGAACTTCTGAGTGTAATGAACAGAGAAATCGACAGATGGCTGTCTCCGCGCAAACTGAAAATCGGAACCATGTTGACCGACAACGGAAAGAACATGGTGTCTGCTCTGCGTCAAGGAAGGTTGTGCCATGGGCCATGCATGGCTCACGTGTTCAATCTGGTTGTCAAGCGGTTCCTAAAATCCACCATCCCACTGCAAGACATCCTTAAAATGTCACGTAAACTTTGCATGCATTTCAGCCATTCCTACACTGCAAAGCACACCCTCCTTGAGCTGCAGCGGCAGAACGGAATTCCACAGCATCGCCTGATCTGCGACGTTGCAACAAGGTGGAATTCAACCCTACATATGTTAGACCGCCTTTACGAACAGCGAAAGGCCATCACCGATTTCCTGATGTTACAAGCGGATAAAGGTACTCCCCTGTGTAACTTAGATGTCAGCCATTGGCAGCTCATGCGTGACACCTGCCGCTTGCTCAGGCCCTTTGAGGAGGCCACGCTATTCGTGAGTCGGCAGGACTATGGGATGAACGACGTCATTCCTCTGTTGCACGTCCTGGAACAAATGCTGTTAACAATGGCTGGTCAGGGTGCGGTAGACGTGGCGCACAGATCTCAACGCCACATGACCCCTGTGGGGGCAGGACAGGAAGAAGAGGAGGAGGTAGAGGAGGACATTGGTGCTCAGGAATTATTGAGTGAAATGGGTGGTTTTTCCACTCAGCGGACAGAAGTGGAGGAGCAGGAGCATCTGATAGAGGAGGAGGAGGAGACAGAGGACCCAGACGCACCGTGGCAGTATGCTGTGGAGATGGAGGCAGGGAGTCCCTCGCATTCCTTGGCACAAATGGCCCATAGCATGCTCGGTTGCTTGCGTAGCGACAGCCGAATAATAACCATCAGACAGAGGGATGACTTTTGGCTGTCCACCTTGTTGGACCCTGGCTACCGTTCAAAAATGGTGGCCTTTTTCACACCTGCTGAGAGGGAGGCCAAAATAAAGTACTATAAAAACCACCTATAATTATGTAAAGAAAACAAAACCTCAGCGCTCAGGACTTCCTATTTACCACACAAATCCCCGTGGGATGCTGCTGTGCACAGGTACAAAAGACCAAAAAAACTTTTAACAATGAAAACCAGCGCAAACCCACATGGTCAATTACATTACTCAGCTTTAAAAAAACATTACTGTGCTGATAAAGATATATATAATAAATTATATATAAATAAATTGATATATAAAAAAAATATAAACATTAGAATCATAAGTCCAGTGACAAAAAAATCAAGTGACAAAAAAATCAAAAAAATCCCAAAAAATATATATATATAATTACAGTCCCGTGACAAAAATAAAACAAATTAAATTATAATTTTCATTTGGTTCTTCCGTGTTACTGATCCCTTCACCATGCACCAGTGCAGAAATCAACATTAGCCGCACTCACCAGATATTGGTGAGTCACACGCCTTTCAGGATTATTAAGGGCTCCTGGACCCCCTTTACTTTTTGTGAGACCTCCAAGTGCTGTTTCCTCTTATGTCTAGGTACCTCTTCTGCTTACTCCTCTCACCGAATGCCATGGCAGCAGGGGAGGGGTGGGGTGGTAGGAGCAGTGGCAGCTCCACCAGCAGCGGCTGCCTCAGTCTGCAGTCGATGATGAGTAGCTTTCTTCACCAGCGCAGTGAGGAAACTACTAACCAGCCGCAGCAGCAGCAGCAGCAGCATCAGGTGGACCTGGAGCAGGACCTCAAACAACAGGCTCGGGCCTACTTAGACAGCACCCTGCCAACCGAGGTAGACAATCCCCTTGACTACTGGGCAACGAAACTTGACCTTTGGCCCCAACTAGCTGAATTTGCCCTTGAAAGGCTGTCATGCCCGGCCAGTAGCATGGCATCGGAGCGCGTGTTTAGTGCGGCAGGAGGTATTGTAACTCCGCGGAGGACACGACTGTCCACCCAAAGTGTGGAGAGACTCACGTTTGTGAAAATGAATCAGGCGTGGATTAGTCTGGATTTCAAACCACCAGTTCCTGACACAACTGACTAAATCCGCCATGAATCATGCCCCAAACATGTTATTATTTTTAACATAGGCCTCTGTATGGCCTTCAATTTAAGCTGCTTACGCTTCGCCACTCTGCCATGGGCCCCTGTACCGCCTCCTTTTGCTGCTGCCAGGTCCAGAGTGTGTCATGGGTACCCGTACGGCCTCCCATTGCTGCTGACTTCATCGCCAGACTCTGCCATGTGCCACTTTCAGGTCTCCTTACACTGTTGGTGGGTTCCATTTTGTGATAGGGTGCTGTATGGCCTTCCATTGCTGCTGCCTCCACCGCCACCCTGCGCCATGTGCCTCTGTCGTCTGCTCACGCTGCTGACGGCTTCCACTTTTTAACCGAGGCCTGTGTTTGGCTTCCGAATACTGCTGCATCCACCGCCACCCTGCGCCATGTGTCTCTGTCGTCTGCTCACGCTGCTGACGGCTTCCGCTTTTTAACCTAGGCCTGTGTATGGCTTCAGAATAATGCTGCCTACACCGCCACCCTGCGCCATGTGCCTCTGTCGTCTGCTCACGCTGCTGACGGCTTCCGCTTTTTAACCGAGGCCTGTGTTTGGCTTCCAAATACTGCTGCATCCACCGCCACCCTGCGCCATGTGTCTCTGTCGTCTGCTCACGCTGCTGACGGCTTCCGCTTTTTAACCGAGGCCTGTGTTTGGCTTCCGAATACTGCTGCCTTCACCGCCACCCTGCGCCATGTGCCTCTGTCGTCTGCTCACGCTGCTGACGGCTTCCACTTTTTAACCGAGGCCTGTGTTTGGCTTCCGAATACTGCTGCATCCACCGCCCGCCTACTGCTGCTGCCAGGCCCGTAATCTGTCATGGGCCCCTGTACCGCCTCCTCATGCTGCTGCCAGGTCCAGAGTGTGTCATGGGTCCCTGTACGGCCTCCCATTGCTGCTGTCTCCATCGCCACACTCTGCCATGTGCCACTTTCAGGTCTCCTCACACTGCTGGTGGGTTCCATTTTGTCATAGGGTGCTGTATGGCCTCCCATTGCTGCTGCCTCCACCGCCACACTGTGGCTCCACACTCTGGTTTTGGCCCCGTGACTGCCCAAATGAGTGAAGTGTGCGGTGATTCTAAGATCGACGGCACTCATCTGCATGTCATACTGACTGACAGTATTAGTTCTCTTCCCCAGCAGACTCCAAGGGCATTTAAATTAAAGGTACAGTGTTCTGCACTAATATAAAGGCTCTCTGAAGCCTAGAAACACCCTTTTTATAAGTTAAATTCGCAGCGAATATATTCGCCTCGAATCGAATTTATTCCGCGAATTCGGCGAATCAGCCGAATCGAATTTTTGAATAATTCGCTCATCTCTAATAAGAATGAAAACCCCAGAGCTTGCACATTTAGATGAAGAAAGTAGCAACAGCAGCACCCATGTTTCTGTCCTCAAAGTTTCCCTTTGACCATTTCCATATATACTTTTAAATAGAGCTGTACTTGCAAAGACTCCACACCAGGGTCAGACTGACAACTCATGGGGCCCCCGGGCAGTAGGGGATCATGGGGCCCCTGTGTCCTTGCCCACACTCAAACCACACCCAAAAAAGCCTATGAAAGGTACCAGGGGCATCTCATGGGGCCACCTACTGACCCCGGGCCCTCGGGCAGTGCCCGAGTACCCAAATGGTCAGTCCGCCCCTGCTCCACACTGTAAAACAGTGGGCCCCAGTCCATGTTTCCACCACCCATGAAAGCCAACAGTCTAGGAAACTTTTCACTTTGGGGGCCACATCATATATATTACACACATTCATGAGCCAAAAAACAATTTATTTATAAATTAATCCACAAAAGCAGAATAAAATAGAATTTGAAAGGCTGCTGGCAGTGGGGCTGGATGATAAACCTTTATCCTTCTTGCACATTTGTGTCTCCATCAGAGCCTTTCTGCACATCTGTGTCCCTATCGGAGCTTTTCTGCACATCTGTGTCCACATCAGAACCTTTCTGCACATCTGTGTCCACATCAGAGCCTTTCCGTACATCTGTGTCCCCATCAGAGCCTTTCAACACATTTGTATCCCCATCAGAGCCTTTCAACACATTTGTGTCCCCATCAGAGCCTTTCCACATATCTATGTCCCCATCAGAGCCTTTCTGTACATCTGTATCCCCATCAGAGCCTTTCCACACATTTGTGTTCCCATCAGAGCCTTTCCACATATGTGTCCCCATCAGAGCCTTTCCACATATCTGTGTCGCCATCAGAGCTTTTCTTCACATCTGTGTCGCCATCAAAGCTTTTCAACACACCTGTGTCCCCATCAGAGCTTTTCCACACATTTGTGTCCCCATCAAAGTCTCCTCCACATCAATGTCCCAATCAGAGCCTTTCTGCACATCTGTATCCCCATCTGAGTCTCCCCCACATCACATATCAGAGCTTGTCCACACCTATGTGTCCCCATCAGAGCTTGTCCACTCATCTGTGTCCCCAGCAGAGCCTTTCCACACATCTGTGTTCACATCAGAGCTTTTCTGCACATCTATGACCCCCATCAGAGCTTATCTGCATATCTGTGTCCCCATCAGAGCTTTTCTGCACATATGTGTCCCCATCAGGGCTTTTCTGCACATATGTGTCTCCCCCTCATCTGTGTGCCCATCAGAGTCTCCTCCACATCAGTGTCCCAATCAAAGCCTTTTTGCACATCTGTATCCCCATCTGAGTCTCCCCCACTTCAGTGTCCCCATCAGAGCTTTTCTGCACATCCCTGTCCCAATCAAAGCTTTTCTGCACATCTGTGACCCTATCTGAGTCTCCCACCACATTATTGTCCCCGTCAGAGTCTCCTCCACATCAGTGTTTCAATCAGAGCCTTTCTACACATCTGTATCCCCATCTGAGTATCCTCCACATCACATTGATGTCCCCATTAGAGCTTGTCCACACATCTGTGTCTGCATCAGAGCTTTTCTACACATCTATGCCCCTTATCAGAGCTTATCTGCATATCTGTGTCCCCATCAGAGTTTTTCTGCACATCTGTGTCCCCATCAGGGCTTTTCTTCACATCTGTGTCTCCCCCGCATCTGTGTCCCCATAAGTGTCTCCCCCGCATCTGTGTCCCCATCAGTCTCCCCAAGATCAGTATACTCATTAGAATCTCCCCCAGATCAGTGTCCCCATCAGAGTTTCCCTCAGATCAGTGTCCCCATCAGTCTCCCAGCACATTTATGTCCAGCACACATTTGCCCCTTACATTACTGTTTTCCTATTGTACAGTATGCCTCTGTAATAGCAGAGCACAGGTCTCCCGCTCCTCCCAGCTTCTGCCCCACTGCTACATAAGCACTGTGTATGCAGAAGGGACACTGATATAAACAACTGGTGGGAGCCCACTGCACTGATGATGTCACTGATTGCTAGGATGCAGATGGTCCTAGCAACCAACTCCACAGTGTGGCGGGGGACGGGCTTTGTCTGTGGTTTTGCTGGCACTTGCTCTGAATACTAGTAGCAGCTTTTTGTGTTAACAAAAGCAAGCCTTTACTGACAGTGCAGTGTAGTAAATCTGAGGCCAATCTCAGTAAGCTGCGTGCTGGAGAAAATATACCAATAGGCCAGATGTGGCCTGCGGACTGGACTTTGCAGACCCCTGGTCTAGGACATGGATCATCTCTTCAGGTAAGTAACCACTGACAGCAACGCTGGGGCATTCTTTCTCCCGTTGAACATAAAATCTTGCACAGTCTTCTTCCGTTCACTGACCTCCAGCGTAAAGGGCATTCTTCCTCCCTCTGGCCACTGATGTAATGGGTATTCTTCCTTCCACTGACAACCACTTTAAGGGTTACTCTTTTTCCCACTGACCACCATTGTAAGAGGCATCATTCCTCCCACTGACCATGGATATAAGGGGTTTTTATTTTCTCCGTAAACCGTTAAAATAAATTATTTTTCCCACTGACCACCAATCTAAGAGGAATTTTTCTTTCAACTGACCACCAATGTAATGGGAATACTTCCTCTCACTGAGCACCAATGTAAATGGCAAACTTGCTCTCACTAACCATCAAATTATGGGGGCATTCATCTTCCCACTGATCTCCAATATAAATAATATTCTTCCTCCCACTGGCCATCAGTGTAAGTAGTATCTTTCCTCTCTTTAGCCACCAGTATATTGGAGCATTCTTCCCCTCACTGACTATCAATGTAAGGAGTGTTCTTCCTTCTACTGACCACCAATATATGGAAGCATTTTTAATTTCTCGATCACAAATCTTTGGGCTTCCACTGACCATCAAAGTTGGGGCATTCTCTTACCCTGTAAGGACTATATTATACACTGCTCAAAAAACTTAAAGGAACACTTTTTATTCAGAGTATAGAATTGACTCAAGCTCCTGGGATATTGATCTGGTCAGTTAAGTAGCAGAGGGGGTTGTTAATCCATTTCAGCTGCTTTGGTGTTAATGAAATTAACAACAGGTGCACTAGATGGGCAACATTGAGACAACCTCCAAAACAGGAATGGTTTTACAGGTGGAGGCCACTGACATTTTTTTTACCCTACTCATATTTTCTGACTGTTTTTCACTAGTTTTGCATTTGGCTAGGGTCAGTGTCACTACTGGTAGCATGAGGTGATACTTGGACCCTACAGAGGTTGCACAGGCAGTCCAACTCCTCCAGGATGGCACATCAATATGTGGCATTGCCAGAAGGTTGGCTGTGTCTCCCAGCACAGTCTCAAGAGCATGGAGGAGATTTTAGGAGACAGGCAGTTACTTTAGGAGATCTGGACAGATCTGTAGAAAGTCCTTAACCCATCAGCAGGACCGGTACCTGCTCCTTTGTGCAAGGAGGAACAGAATGGGCACTGCCAAAGCCCTACAAAATGACCTCCAGCAGGCCATTGGTGTGAATGTCTCTGACCAAACAATCAGAAACAGACTCCCTCTAGTGGGCCCTGTGCTCACTGCCTGGCACCATAGAGCTTTTTGGTGGTGGGTAAGTGATGGTCTGGGGAGGCATATCTATAGAGGGACGAACAGACCTCTACAGGCTAGACATTGGCACCCTGACTGCCATTATGTATTGGGATGAAATCCTTGGACCCATTGTCAGACCCTACGCTGGTGCAGTGGGTCCTGGGTTCCTCCTGGTGCACGACAATGCCCGTCCTTATGTGGCGAGAGTTTACAAGCAGCTCCTGGAGAATGAAGGAATTGATACCATTGAATGGCCGCCACGCTTACCTGACTTAAATCCAATAGAACACCTCTGGGATATCATGTTTCGGTCCATCCTTTGCACCTCAGACTGTCCAGGAGCTCAGTGATGCCCTGGTCCAGATCTGGGAAGAAATACCCCATGACACCATCCTTTGTCTCAGTAAAAGCATTCCCCGATGTTGTCAGTCATGCATACTAGCATGTGGAGGCCATAGACACTGATGAGTACCATTTTGAGTTGCTGCAATTAACCATTAGCCGCCCGGCCAATGGCTGTTTTTTAGCGGCTTCAAAAGTGTCTCTGCACTCCGGGTGCATGCCATTTGGCGTGCTCCCGCACGTGCGCAGTTTGCGCTAATGCAGAGCGGCGCAGCAGTGCGATCTGTCACCAGCCGTGCACCTCGGACACGGCCGATGACAGATCCGAGTACCGGCTCCCGTTGCTGGTACCATGTGACCTGCTGTGACCAATCACAGCAGGTCACATGACAGTTGTATACAATGGATGGCTTCATTCATGATGCCATCCATTGTATACTAGTGCCTAGCTGTGAATGGTCACAGCTAATCACATGCACATGTCATGTGATTAGCTGTGACCAAATCACAGCTAAGCACAAAAAAAAAAAAAAAAAAAAAGCTGAATGAATCGATGTCATTCAGGTAAATGCTTGCTTATAGCAAAGTAATTCTTTGCTATAAGCAAATTGTGTAAAAAAAAAAAAAAAAATACTGATCACTTCCCCAAAGTAGTACAATGTTACTATGGTAACATTGTACTACTTTGGTCATAGTAAAATATGAAAAAAAAAATCTTAAAAAAAAAAAAAAAATGTAATAAAAAATTAAATATAATAAAAAAAAATTAAAAAAAATATATATATTTTTTTTTTTCATACTGTCACCAGTCAGTGTCCCTGTTCACCGCCATGCCAGTTATATGATGACGCTGTACTGCACTGGTGACAGTATGTAAAAAAAAAAAAATAGTGAAAATAAATTTTTTAATTTTTTAATTTTCCGAAAAATTATGACAAAAAAATACAACTTCAAAAAACTCGCCATGCCTCTTATGAAGTACGTCGGACTGTCTACTCTGCAAAAAGGGGTCATTTGGGGATATCTGTACTATTCTGACATTCTTGGACCTCAAGAAATTAGATTGGCTGTTAGTACCATAGTTTGTGAACTCTATAACTTTCCTACAAACTAAAAAATACATCCTAATTTGGGTTATTTTCACCAAAGACATGTAGCAGAATACATCTCGACGTAAATTTATGAAGAACAATTATTTATTTGTAAACTTTTATAACAGAAACAAAGAAAAATGTGTTTTTTTTTCAAAATTTTTGGTCTTTTTTTGTTAATTTAGCAAAAAATAAAAACCCCAGCGGTGATTAAATACCACCAAAAGAAAGCTCTAGTTGTGTGAAGAAAATGATAAAATTTTAGTTTGGGTACAGTGTTGTATGACTGCGCAATTGTCATTCAAAGTGTGAGAGCGCTGAAACCTGAAAAATGGCCTGGGCAGGAAGGTGTAAAATTGCACGGTATTGAAACGGTTAAATTTCAGCAAATTGGATTAGCCTGCTACATCATTTTTTTCACTTTGATTTTCAGAGTGTGTTTGAGTTCAGTCTTCTGTATGCTGATAATTTTCATTTCCATCATACGATGGGGCACCATTACGTTCCTCACACATTACCCAGTCCATATCAGTATAGATATCCAGCATGATATTTTTCCCCATTAAGATCTGATGTGGTTTTAAAATGTTCCTTCATTTTTTTTTTAGCAGTGTACATGTTGTGAAAATGGCAAATTGGAAGAGGAAGCTGCAGCTCACCACAAACTCAGGGCTGTTTTGCAGCGAGAACGCAGGGGAACACAGTTGTGGCACCTCCAACACTGTAATGTAATTGGCAAGGGGTGCTGGGGTGTACTGGAGGGTCTATTGACTGCTGAGGAATCCACTGGAGGGGATATATTTTTGCATGGTGGTCTATTGATGCTGGGAGGTCAATTGTTGCCAGAAGGGATCTAATTTTGAGGGAGGAATCTATCGTTGCTTGCTGATGGGAGATCTGTTGTTGCTGCTTGGGGTCCATTGTTGCTGTGGGGCGGCTATTGTTGATTGCTGCAAGGGATCTATTTTACTGCTTTTCTTGTTATCATTAATGAATTCCATACAAAATTATACTTGGCTCTGTATTCTCTAAAAGGAGCTGTACTGGGAGGTGGGTAGGGGATGGAACCAAAGGATGGTGCTTGGAGGTGGGTAGGGAGGTGGAAACAAGGAGTGAGTCTAAAGGGGAAGGGGGTTCCTGCATCTATTCTCTGAGAAAAAAACCCAGCACAAACTAATAGCATAAAGGAAAAGAAGAGCAGTTGACCAGCATTATGGCTAACAGTGAGAAGATGGACATGAATTATATTGTTGCTTTAAAGTGTTCTTAAACCCTAACAATACATTTTTTTATTCGGTCTGTTAAATATACAGATGAAAGAGTATTTTATATCTGTTCAATAAGTGCATTAAAAAAATAGTCGATCCCATCAGATATCTAGTAAGCTGACAACTTCCTTTACCTCTGCTTGATTATCAGTTGGCATTGTTCGCAGCTGAGTTATGTGGCTTACAGAGCACCCCATCCTCCATATTTCATGGAAATAAGGAGGGGACGGTATTCTGTAGTCTTAACACACTCTCTGTCATTGGGTAACAATGATTCTTCTTCAGATATATAATACAGTAAGTGAGCATTGTCACTGTAGGACAGGAAGTGTATGACTGTCAGGATCACCAGGATAAAAGGTAGGAAGAGGAAGTGTTTGCAACCCAAATCAGGACTTACTCTCCTAGGGTGAAAACAATGCTCTTCCTTAGATACAGTATGGTGAGTGAATGACAGGAAGTGTGTTACTGGCAGAATTTTGATTGTATAAATATTGACATGGGTAGTCAGCTCTCATGGTAGATGTGTTATTTTAGTGAGTCCACGGCACACAGGAACTATTTTTAAGGGCTTGGTAGCCCACTTTTATTTAAAAGTAAGCAAATGTTCACAAATGTTTTATTTCCCACACAGGGGATCTTCTCTAGCTTCAACAGAAATCCATGCACTGGGAAATGCCAAGCCACCTGGCTCATAAGCTCACTCAGCTTCAGTTGCAGTACCTCTCCTGGATACCTGGCTCTCTTGCCTTCAGACACATTGCCCTGCTGTAAGGCCTACCTCTGGCCTATGGATTGGGGTTCTCCTGACACGACGATATGGGCCAACCTGACTCCAGGAACTGAGACCTCTTGGTTTCTTGCTGGGTCCTCTGACCCCTAGATCAGACCTTCCGTCTACCACACTGGGAGCGGTCTCCAACTGGGAGCCCTGAGCTAGTCTCAGACCTAAGTATTTAACGACACCTCACACCTGTGTATTCCAGATTGTAGGTGTCTTGCACAACCCAGACACTGGATGGAATGTTCCGATTCAGAGCTACAGAATCCAGAGAAAGCCAAATCCGCAGCTTTCTCTGCTCAGAAACATTAGTCTGGAACATTGCATTCCACCTAAATGCGAACCGTGTCACATTTTCCTATCTTCTCAAAGTGACAGTGTCTCGTCCAGTCACAATATGTTACCATTTCCGAGTTCCCTTATGTAAATACCACGTGCAAACTCTGAGATAATATATAGGTTTATATTTTTAAAAAATCCATATATAAGCAGCTATAAATGGAACTACTGTATGTTGTAGAGCTGCACTTTGATTTCTATAGATGGTGTTTTAGAACTTTTTTTATTAATATTAGATTATATAATAAATATTTCCACAAGACACACACCACCAACACAATTTACTGTTTAGCTTGCTTGACACAATTTTAGCAACTTTCCTGGGAACACAATTTTTATGTGACCTTCTGACTTTTAGACTTACAAATTATTTGTTTGACCTTCTAGCTTTAGATTTGCAAAATCTGTTTATGTGATCTGCTAGAGTACACAGAGGTAAACTATTTGGAAACAGCTTCTTATCACATCTGTCTAGGAGCTGCTGTTCAGTTATGCAACACCATGGGGGCATATTTATAAAATAGTGCATGTGAAACCAAATATTTACTGCAGGTGAATCAATTAGTGTTTTTGGAAAACACATTCTGCAGGAAGATTCACCTACAGTGCATATTTGGCAAATGGCACAGTCACTGCTTTATAAATTATCCCCACATGTGAGAGAATCATTATTTACATCTCAATACTCAGTTTTCAGTAGTACGCTACATTAACCACTTGCCCTCCAGAGGATTTACCCCCCTTCCTGACCAGGCCATTTTTGGTACAAGTTAATACCATTATCGGTTACATCATGATACGCACCTTCGTGGAAAATTGGATGACAGTTCATCTGATTTTCTCATAGTGTGTACCTCACTTAAGACCTGCACTTTTTGAGGTCAAGTAGGTAAACAGATGTAATATTCAATTATCCTAAAATAATATTTTTTGTTTTTTTCAATATATTTACCTTCTTGGCCCTTTACAGTCTGGCTTTCGCTCACTCCACTCCACTGAAACTGCCCTACTAAAACACACTAATGATTTACTAACTGCTAAAACCAATGGCCACTACTCTATACTCTTACTACTTGACTTCTCTGCGGCTTTTGATACTGTTGACCATCCCCTCCTCCTCAAAAAACTCCACTCTCTTGGCCTCCGAAACTCTGCTCTCTCCTGGTTCTCCTCCTACCTATCGCAGCGCTCCTTCAGCGTTACCTATAACTCTGTTTCCTCCTCACCACTTTCTCTTTCTGTAGGGATCCCTCAAGGTTCTGTCCTTGGACCCCTTCTGTTCTCCATCTACAACTCCTCCCTTGGTCACTTGATAAACTCCCATGGCTTTAAGTACCATCTCTATGCTGATGACACACAAATCTATCTTTCTACACCTCACCCCTTCAGTCTCCTCTCGCATTACTAACCTACTAAGAGACATATCAGCATGGATGTCACTCCACTTCCTTAAACTTAATCTTTCGAAACTGAGCTCATACTATTCCTTCCAGCCCATCCCCCGTCTCCTAACTTCTCCATCAAGATCAATAATGCAACCATCAGTCCTTCCCCTCATGCTAGGGTACTAGGTGTAATCCTAGACTCCCATCTGTCCTTTCAGCCCCAAATCCAATCGCTGTCCAAATCTTGTAGACTTCACCTCCACAACATCTGCAAGATACGCCCGTTCTTAACTTCTGAAACTGCTAAGAAACTTATTCACTCCAGAGCCTCCCCCATTCCATAGAATTCTCTACCCCAATCTATCAGACTATCGCCTACTCTTCTCACTTTTAGGCAATCTCTGAAAACCTCTTTGGGGAATCCTATCCTGCCTTCAGCTAACAACAGAATCTTTTGTACCACCAGCCCTCTTAGATTGTAAGCTCCGAGGAGCAGGGCCCTCCTAACCCTCTTGTATTGAACTGTATTGTTGCTGTATTGTCTCCCTTTATATTGTAAAGCGCTGAGCAAACTGTTGGCGCTATATAAATCCTATATAATAATAATATTTACATGTTTAACCGCTTCCTGTCCTCCCTATAGCAGTAATACTGCTACAGGGTGGCAAGGATGGCCGGGTCTAATGACAAAGGCAAGCATTCTTTCTTGTATATGATTTCTATGTTCGTCGTCACTTTCTTCCGGGTCGTTCTTTGCTTTTGGTCATGCGCATTTTTCAACTTTCTATTATTTCAGTATAATTACTGTACATGTTGAACATAAAATTAGACATTGTGTTCACCTTTGATAAAAATGTTCTAGCTTGCACCTTTGGGTTTTCATTTATGAATAGTCAAAACTGGCTGTGGAAAGCACTTATACTATCAGATATTGAAACAATCATACCTCGTATGGAATTGTTCTTCCGATTTGCTTATAGTGTGTACCCAGCTTGACTTATGAGATGTTCTGGTCTTTCTCTAAAGACTGTTTGAAGCAGTTCTTTCCACATTTTGAAGGTTCTCCAAAGAATATGGATTTTGATTAACCGTTCTCAGAAGACACATTAGAGCAGGAGCAGGAACAAGCACCTTGTGGAGGTACAGGACCGTAAAGAGATTTAAAAAAAAGTGCAAGTGTCCAACTGAGATTTAATGGAAACCTGTCATGACAGAAAATCATAGTTGAAAATAATAGTCCTTATTTGTTCAAGTGATTCAGTGGCTTTGATGCTTTCTGAGTCAATGACCTTGAACATGCATGCCACAAGTAAAGACTGATCTGTACACTTGTCCCAAGTCAAAAACACATGACTTATTTTTTTCAGTACAACTTCTCTTAGCACAAATGTCTAATTTACAAAACAACTCTATAGCTCTAAATAATTGAATACTAGATCTGTTTGTGAGATATAATATGACACATTTCATCTGCTCCTCTAACATGATCGGCTAAACATTCTAAAAGAACAAGAAAACATGCTTCAATAATTACACTTTTGTTTGTAATCTGCTATATTATGGCTACTACTACTGTTTGGAGATAAGAAGAATTCCAATGAAGCACACATAAGTAAAATCGAATCCAACAACAAACTGGTATCTATGTTTTCCAGGACACCACAGTTTGTATTCACACTTTTGGTTGTCTTGTATCATTACAGAAAAAGCACACCATGGAGTCTGGATTTTAGCAGTGTATGATGTTTACTTTATTGAGCTATGCTTTCTTATTACATAAAAGGTTTGCCACAAGTGCTAAGTAAACAAAACCTTCTCATATGTGGCTAAGTTGGCAGAAACCCTGTAGAACGGTACCTTTCCTGATCTATGAAGCTATTATTAACCTTTTCACAGAGTCTGTTAGTGGGGCTGGAGGTGACAATGCATTGAAGATAACTCTTGAAAGATAATGCATCTTCTAAAATGTCCAATATTATTTCTAATGATTTGAAGGGAATCAATTACGCAGCAAAACTGTTGTCTCATCAGACTGATTATAGCAGTCATATGCATACTATTTCCAGGAAGCATTCAAATGAGAAAGCAAAATCCTCAAATCTCGGCAGGGGAGCAGAGGCACCCATGGAGTTTTAATAAATCAAAGAGAAACATTTCAGATTGGTTTCATTATTTTATTTGTATAATCAGTTAATATACCTTCAATGTGTTCCATGGCACTACAGGCCACTTCTTTGGGGAACAAGGTACATAGAAGGCAGATTTGTTAGAGAGACCCTTAAGAAAATTCCTATAACATTTTCTTTGAATAGAGGAGGTATTACACTCACCTCTCCGCCATCCCTAACTTTCCTTCGTATTAGTGCTGCAGGCATCATCACATTCTTTGGATTGTTGGATACCTGGTGCAGCACCCTCCTCTATAAGCTGCTAGGATGTCAAGCAAATTTAGTTATTTTTGACTCCTCTGTAATCCTTGAAGCAACTATTGATTTCTTTGTGCTGTTCTAGATTTCACAGGTTTCAGGTTTGACTGCCCCCCCCCCCTCTCCCGCCTTCTGGTAGTTTCCAGAACATAGGGCTGGAAGAGTCAAACGAGCATCTTGATAATTTATTGTGCTTCAGCCAATCCCTGGGGAGTTGTACACAGTAGGTGACTGGGGAAAACATAAATAGTCTGGGGTTTGGAGAAGCTGGGTCTTACTCAGGTGGAGAAGTTCCTTTGAGACAGTTCAGCTGAAGTTTGCTGATGTTCATCGAGGTCCCAGCTGTGGTGAAGCCAGGAGCCTATACTTAAGCATCTTGGAGATAGCTAAGGGACTTTACCTAAAGATCTGGTCTGGAGAGCTCATTGAAGAGTGCCCGGTAGAACCTGGAAAGTGTATAGCTGTCTTGTGGCATTGTACGTATTACCTCTCACTCACTGAAGAGTGTCCAGTGGAAGCTAGACATGAGTAGCTAACCTGCAGCCAAAGAGAGAGCCTGGCAGAAGATCAGAACTGTGCAGTTGTCCTTTGAGATATCTGGTGGAAACTGGGAAGTGTTCAGCTACCCTGTGACATTGTGAGTACTGACTTAGCTCAAATTCCTAGTAACTGTGTGCTGTTTTATCATTGGAGTGGTAAATGCCAGTGGTAGCTCTTCTAGAGACAGCTCTTAGAAGGACTCTGTTCTGGCCACTCCCCTTTGTCCCTGGCATAAAGACTGTTCAGAGAAGCCTAGCATAGTGAAGTGTGTCATCCTGTTACTACTCAGTAAGAATGAAGAATCCTAAACCACCCAAACCCCTCTCCTCTTACATGTTCTACAAGCAATAAATCTTAAAATTACAAACAACTTGACTGTTTATTCAAGCCTGAATGAATGGACTGTTGCTTTGGTGACTGGTGGCCTTTCCACTGGGAAAGGACCAGTTAAAATCAGCAGCTCCTGCAGGAGCAGCACTACAGTGGTATGCTCCTCCACACACTGTGGTTCCACCTTCTGACCCATATGCCATTGCTATGTCTTTAGTGACATAAGGGTTGGAGGAGAGAACCACAGTGTGCAGTAAGGGATACAGGCATCCTAGACTCCGTGATGTGTTGAATGACAGAGTCTAACAGATTCTGCAGTATTGGAGGAGATTGAAGGAGAAGACATGGGGCACCATTGAGGTGAGTATAATACATATTTTATTGCAGGCAAGTCCTGTTTGGATTTTGTGAGAGCTTGACAGGGTCACTTTAATTGTTGGGGGGATTCAAGTGTTAAGGGCTAATTTACTGGTAAGGTTAAGAGTACAGGTGAGAGGGGTACTGCAATTGTTACATGAAGAGTAAGGGTCAGGGGGTATGGAGGGAAACATTTTATCAATGGCTACATTTGTCTCAATACAGGTTTCATTTTAAGGTGAATTTAAACCCAAAACCAAAAATGTAATGTATTGCAGCTTACTAGTTCATGAAGTCGTGGCTACATTCATTTTCAAAAAATTTTTTTGCTTTATATTTTTTACTTGGTAATCCTGAAATTAACACACTGCCTGTCCCTAGGTGGCTACATCACTCCACTGTATCTATGGAGGGAGCCATGGTTGTCACCCTTGGTTGCTCTTCTAATATGAACTACAAACATGTCCATATCTCTTCTTCTACATTGTACATTACATGGGGGGAAGGGGGGCAGGGAAATTAGTAGTTAAATGGAATATGCTAGAAAGGAAGATTTTCTTTTTTCCAGCTCACAGTAAGTGACATGGACACTGGCAAGTAAACATATATTATGTATTTGATGAAAATGTTCTTAGCATGGAAAAAAAGAAATCTTATGCAGTCTACACCGTAAGCTACACTATATTGCATTTTTGTTCGTCAGTTTTGTTATCATTTAATGAAACATTGGAAAACTACTGCACTACCGGAACAGTTATATACTTGCCTCATAAGCAACATTATTTTGTGTTATCTTGTCAATCTATGTTTTCAGTGTATCTTCTTCACATGTACAGATATCCTTACAAAACAATTGATAGGATGCTTACTAAAAATAAGTTGTTGCAAGAAAGTAGATAGTGTGTGGGGAAGCTGGAAAGTATAAAAAAGAACAAGCAAGTGTAAAAGAGTAAATAGAGACTAGAAGATTTACATTTGGGTGTCTGTTTCCAGAGTAATAAAATGTATTGTTTGACTGTTAATTGCAGTGCCCTTTGGCAACTGAGAAGCTGCACAAATAAACTACAAATTTACTGTATAACACAAGATGAGACATTTCCCAGGCCATATAAAGAGATCTAAATCCTAGATTTAGAGGTCTAGGGCAGCATTGCTCAACCTTTTTTCAGTCACAGCACCCTTTTTAAAAGTATGTAGAATCCCAATCCACACCAATAAAATAAACTTTACTTATCAATGGGAAAACTGAGTCTGGGACAATGCACACAACCGCCTTGAATAATCTAACTTCACATTGAAAGCCCCCCATCAAATCAGAGGTTCCCCATCACATCAGAGCCCCTCCTTCACATCAGAAGCACCCACCCCCCATCATGTCTGAGCTCTTCCTATACTTTGAAGTACCCCCTTCACATCAGATTTTCCCCTCACCTAGCCTTCTCATTAACTCAGAGTCCTCCCATCATAAAGCCCCCCCCAAATCACAAAGCTCCCCAATCACACAGTCCTCTTTCCACAAACAAGCCCCACCTTTTGGTACCTGCAGCATGGCAGAAGGCAGTAGGTGCAGCAGTTCTGGAATAGCCACACTGCTGTCCTCCTCCTGAAAGCTGGAAGCGGCCCTATATGCTGCCTGCCCTGGATCAGAGACATGCATTGCCATGGTGTGGGCAAGCTGGCCACCACCCCATAGCAACAATTGGTGCCACTTGTGGCCTGCCCATACCATGGCAATTCATGATGATGATCGAGGGCAAACTGGGTCACATGCTAATGGCACCTCAGGATGCCACAGCACCCTGAATGAGAAACTCTGGTCTAGGTACACCAAATAGGAAACTTAAAAATAAATTAGTGTAAACCCTAATTAGTCAACTAAAACCATTGTCATCTGAAAGAAGAGACAACTTATTATAGGCAATACAGATATTTCTTTTTGCACCATGTAATTTCCCTGCAGTTCCGGACCGTTAGACCGGGACCTGGGGCTCACCCTGGTCTTTGTGCTGGGAGTGCGCCGTGCAGAAAGGCAGGTAAGCAAATTGGCAGCCCCATGGAGAAAAGCCCAGTTTTGTGAGGCCGCTAATTTGCGTGCGGTTTGGCGCCAAGGGGTTAATGGCTAATAATGACTTAAAAAATAAGCTATATTTTAAATATAACATTCTTTTACTGTGACAAATATATTATAAGGATATGATTTGATATACATACAGTAAATATTAACAAACATATAAAGTATATATCAAAAGTATATGGTTTACCATACTTTTTTTTACTGAAACTGTTGATATTATTGGGAGATTCATTCCAATGATATCAGGCAATGTTATTCTGTATACTCAGATTGCTATGTTAACCACTTGCCCCCCTGAGGACTTACCCCCCTTCCTGACCAGGCCATTTTTGTGCGTGACGGCACTACGTTACTCTAACTGACGATTGCACAGCCATGCAACGCTGCACCCAAATTAAATGTATGTCCTTTTTTCCCACAAATTGAGCTTTCTTTTGGTGCTATTTTATCGCCTGTGTATTTTTACGCTATAAAAAAAAGACCAACAATTTTGAGAAACCAGTACAGTGATCAGTGCTAAAAAAAAAGCACTGACACTGTACTAATGGCACTGGGCAGGATGGGGTTAACATCTAGGGCAATCAAAGGGTTAACTGTGTGCTGAGAGTGTTTTACTAGGGGGCGGTTTGTGTGTGTTTCACTGTGATCACACTGTGCTCAAGCTGACAGGGAGGAGTACTGTTAGTAAACAAAACAGTCCTCCTCCACATCGGTGATCATCAGAAATCACCGGGCACTGGCGAGTAATTACATGCTGGGACTCGGTGATTGACAGCCGCAGCCATGAATGGCGGCGCGGGTAGGGCGCATGCGGCTTGCGTATGCCCCCTACCCGGAAACTGGAAATGCAAAATCACATGTATATATACACGTGATTTTGCGCACCTCTGTAGCAGTATTTCTGCTATAGAGCTATGGGGATGCAGTTAAAGTGGGTGTAAACCTCTGAAATGAAAAGTGAACTAAGCATATCCTCATATACTGCGTACTTGTCTCAATCTATAGCACCTAGTGAGGACCCTCCTTCCACTACAGCTTCATGAGTCACTTCTGACAGTTTTCTCTGACACCAGGAAATTCATGGTGACAGTCCAAACCCTGGTATAAAGCAAGTGCTTGACAGTCTCGGATGTCCATGTTTCCTTATTAGACTAGAATTGCCTCCATTCGTGTGTACAATTACATTCAGCTCTCTGCTCTGTGCTGTGCAGTGTGTGACATGAGATCCCTGCCCCCTACCTCCTGGAAGCTGTGAAATACCATCTGATCTCTGTAGTTTGGAAGGTTGTGGAGGGGAGAGGGATGCAGATAAACAAGTACAGCTTATGTGGGAGGATTTGCTTCATCACTACGTGACCTAGGGCTAGTCACGTCAGTGGGATTATGTATGAGTTTGTTATCACTTTAATATTATCGACAGACATCATAAACATAATAATGCTATTGAAAGACATTGAATATTTCATATTTCATGATTTTATTATAGACTTCAGTGCTTTGCATGTGTATTCACCCAGCTTGGACTTTTTCACATGGTGCTACAGCCTAAAATCTATATACAGCAGATTTCATTGAGATTATGCAAGATATCACCAATGGACACAACAGGTCTATATTTTTTAAGTGGAAAAAACATCTTTAAAAAATATCAAACTATTTACATAGAAACTGCCTTGATTTTCATAAGATTTTTTATGAAACCACTAAATAAAACTGTTAGAGATACTGTATAGCCTTACAGAACCGCCAGTGCACAGTCCAGGTGTTTATCTGCTGCTTCTCTGCAAACAGGAAACAGGAACTTTATTCAGGAAGAAGACATACAGTATAGTCATAGATGCAGTAGATGTAGTAGATGCAGTATAAACACTGCCATCTACTGGTTGAAGAATATATCATTACTGAATACTTATACTGATGTACTAAAGTAGTTGCACAAAGAACACTGTATTCCAAAAACAATTTAATAAAACAAGCTACACTCATTGAAACCAATTACCCTTAGAACTACCCTAAAGCTGGCCATATACAGAATATGTTAGATTTCTCTCATTCAGCTTGCAAGCTGAACGAGAAACATCTATGCATGTATGGCTATTCTTCGATGGGCAGAAAATAATTATTCCACAATGAACTTTAAAATGGCTATTCAGGGGGTTCCAACTGCAAAATTAAATTAAAAAATAACCGGAGTGAAGCTTTAATGATATAAATAAGGGAGCTTAAATATTTTAACCACTTCCGCACCGCCCTATAGCAGAAATACTGCTACAGGGCGGCATGGGTGCGCAAAATCACATACTGTGTAAATATGTGTTTTTCCAGTACCGGGCAGCCTCGGCTGTCAATCAGCGGGTCCTGGGCAATGATTCCCCGCCGGCACCTGGCGATCTCCGTGTACTACGGATGGGAGAGAGACCTGTATGTAAACAATACAGATCACTTCCTTGTCAGCTCCTGCACACTGCTTTGTATGGTTCTGCAGTGAAACACACACAGCCCACATAGTAAAACATCACACAGTTAACCATTTGATCGCCCCACATGTTAACCCCTTCCTGCCCAGTGCCATTGGTACAGTGTCAGTGCCTTTTTTTTAGCACTGATCACCGTATTGGTGTCACTGGGGATGCCAGTGACACCAAGTCAGTTCCCCCCAGTGTCAGAATGCCTGCCGCAGTCCTGCTATAAGTTGCTGATTGGCGCCATTACTAGTAAAAAAGAGAAATGTAAAAAAATCCCAGTGTGTGTGTATATACATATATATATGTGTGTGTGTATGTATATATATATATATATATATATATATATATATACCGCCATTTGTAAACGCTATAACTTTAACGTAAAATAATTAATTTACACGTATTGGGAATTTTTTAGCAAAGACATGTAGAAGAATACTAATTTATGATGAAATTTGATTTTTTTTTACTTTTTTACTGGATACGTTTAATAGTAAAAAGTCCGAAATATATTTTTTATTTCATAATTGTTGGTCTTTTTTTGTTTATAGCACAAAATCTAAAAAACACACAGGTGATCAAATACCACCGAAAGAAAGCTCTATTTATGGGGAAAAGAGGATGTCAATTTCACTTGGGCACAGGGTTGCATGACCGCGCAATTGTCAGTTAAAATAAAGCAGCGCTGTATCGCAAAAAATGGCCTGGTCAGGAAGGGGGGGGGGGGGAAGTAAATCCTCTGGAGGGCAAGTGGTTAAAGTAAGCAAGTCTATGATTTCTAACCCTGTATAAAACCTTGTTAAAATATATTAGATTATATTAGTCTTTTTTTTTTCACCCTAAACCTATTCGATTGTACAAACGCACAGTTATGTGTGGCCAGCATTACAGTGTGAGAAGTGTACAACATGTAACTGGTAATTTTATACTAAATGGCACAGAAAAGAAAATCAAGAAACAAAAGAATTTGATGAAGAAATTCACTGGGTAAAGGCACAGGGACATATCCAGTGACATAAACGTAAAAGAAAAGTGTACAAAGTCCACTCATAGATTATTTTTTTACACATGCATGCTTTATATGACAAAGGCATGAGAAGCACATAAGCACATTAGTGTTGGTGTTTCATTTCAAGGTTCATTTCAAGGACACCCTCTGTATAAGAGACACAGTGCTAACAAGCCTCTGTACTGTTGTGTCATGCAGCACTAAACTGTTGTTCTTGTTTGATGTCTATGATGGCCTGGTAATCATCTATCTCTCCAGGATATTGTTCTCATGTAACTGATTGATTAAATGATAAAACAGTGGTATTAAAGAGGTTCAAAGTTAGAATCAATAATGCAAAACAAAATCAGAATGACAAAGAACATGCATACATTGCAGAGTTATAAAAATAGATTATGAAAGTCTTCACAGCAATGTCTCTGTGGCTCAGTTAGGGAACCATATGGCTGTATAGCATAGTCTCTGTAAGTCTTTATAACAAAGAGTCTAGCAAAAAAAATTGCTACTTCACCAAATAGTACAGACCATACCTACCATACTTGTGATCATCCTCATCGACAACACCCATCATAGTGCAGTTCAGGGTAGCTCTGGTAGACCATGTGAGCTGGAGGGACCCAGGGCCCAAAGACAAGGGACCACCCCACTGGAACAGGAATATTTTGGTAGCAAATGGGGAGGGTCTCCTCACAGTTGCCAGGTCATCTGGAAAAGCTGTGCTGTATTAGGTTCCTGCTCAGCTACCTGTACACCTGTTCTGACAGTAGAGGGATGCTCCTCTGGCTGCAGATCATGTCAGATCAGCTGAAGAACATATCTTCCCTGGGAGCACAGTAAAGGGCTTCTTTCTGGCTCAGTGCTCAGTAAAGGCTTCTATTTGGAAACTTGACTATGCAGCTCATTTTTGTTCAAGTGTTGTATTGTGCTCCTTAAAAAAACACACACCATCTTTTTCCAGAACAACCTGTATTTCTCCTGTGGGTTTTTCTGGCAGTTGTGGCTGCAACCTTTCTTGATCTACCTGACCTTGGCTTGGCATTAAGAGATCCCTGAACTTTCCACTTCTTATTAAGTGAATGAACAGTACTGACTGGCATATTCAAGGATGTGAATATCTGTTTATGTCCTTTTCCATCTTTTTAAAGTTCCATTACCATGTCGCACAGGTCTTTTGACACTTCTTTTTTGCTCCCCATGGCTCAGCATCTAGACTGCTCAGTGCATCCACATGAGAGCTAACAAACTCACTGACTATTTATAGACAGACACTAATAGCAGCTTAAAAAGTCACAGATGTGGGAAATTAACCTTTAATTGGTATTTTAAAATGTGTGTGTCACCTTGTGTGTCTCGGCCAAACATTCCAGGGTATGCAAACTTTGATCAGGGCTATTTGGGTGATTTTCTGTTTTCATTATAATTTAAAAATGAGCCAAACAAGTGTGATAATAAATGGATTCATTGGATTCATATGATCACTATCCTTATATATATATAAAACAGAAGTACAAGAAAGCATATTGTCTATTAATTTTATTTTACAAAAAGGGTCCTTTTTGTTTACATTGCGTAAATAGTTTTTTTACCATTTACTAGTATTAATGGTTGTTACAAACACTATCCCCTTTCATTCTGCTTTCATTCAGCTTTTCTTGACACAGCTGCAATAACATGATCCTCATAAAAAAAAGCTCAGCCAATACATCCAGCTGTATGGAAAACAGATCTTTATTGAATTTACCTGCAGTAACCTATTATGTTGTTTACCTCTGTTAAATGACTGATAATCAAAACAAGTACAAACATTTAACTTAGTTATTAGTATGGCCAGAAGACCTTGAAAAAGGCTTTTGTATGCCTCTAAAGCTAGGTACACACAGTCAGTTTTTTTTTTCGTTCAACCAAGTGAGCTGAAGGACAAAAAACTGAATAGCTCAGGAGGAGCTCACGGTACTAATGATCTGATGTTAGTACAGTGATCTCCCCGCTGAGCTATTGTGTTCTGACATGGGGACTGACCCTCCTCCAAAACACACCGGTCTGTGCTGGCAGCAATTGGGTGCCAGCACTGATCGGATGCTGATCAGATGCTGGTTCTCCAGCATGCTCGTTCAACAGAAGCAGACTAAAAGGCCAGCTTCTGTGGGATAGGCAAGTGTGCACACGGGCAGAATGTCAGCCAATTTTTATTGAACCAGCTGTTATTGGCCGATATTCGGCCCGTGTATACGGGGCTTAACAGCCATGAGCTTGTCAAAACAATGCCACATTTGGTCAGCCCTCCTCTGCAGGATGGCATAGCTGTTAAAGTGTAATGCACGCCATACATGGTTCAAATTCCGAACGATTTTTCATCCGAAAATCGAAAAACTTCATTCGCTCGGTAATCTGATGGTGCCATCAATGACTTTGAAAATCGGCCGACCAAGTCATAAAGTTCACCCCATATAACATGCAAAACTTCTGTTCTTTCCAGGTCACGGCTCATGCACCTATTATTTTCGGAAAAATGATCGTAAGATTTGACCATCATTGAGTCGAAAATCAGTAGTATTTCATGAATTTTCCAATATGCCCAATCACCGAAAAGGGGAGGAACCATGAAACTCGGCCAGTGCCATTGACCCACTAACAGAGCGAAAATCAGCTGATTATTCTTAGGTCCGATTTTCGGACGAAAAATCGGTCGAATTTCGACCCATGTATGGCCGGTCTAACAGTGGCCACACTATAGACTTTCAAATATTTACATAATATTAACAAGCAGTAAATACACTATAAAATAATCCCTCACTGACATCTGTAGTTGCAGCCACTGTGGAGCAATTCTTCCTCAAAATTAAAAACAGAAGTAGTGAAGATATTCAAGTTAGGTCTCAGCATTTTGCTCTCCCCTTCTTCCTATGCATATAATCTGTGTATACTTCACATTACAGCATAAAAGGCTGGCAGGCTACAACTCAATGCCGGAAAGGGTAGCTAAAGGTTAGTTAAACTACCCAGAAAAAGGTAACGTTAAGCTGAGAAACTTTGGCTGCCAACATGGATGAATTACTCCACGGTGGCTGCAGCTACAGGGTTATCAACAAAGGCTTGTTTTATGCCTGAGTAAGATCAAGCACAGACCAAGCTTACACTGATCTTTTTACTCAGGGGTCCAGAAGGTGAATAGAGCTGCAAGGGAGCACACAGAATGTAAGTATACCCCCCAACTCCCCTGATTCCACAGCTGGCAAAAGAAGAATGGTCCAAAATTCCAGTAGAGGGGTGTAAGAAACTCATTGATGGCTACAGGAAGCGATTGATTTCACTTATTTTTTCCAAGGGGTGTGCTACTAAATATTAAATCGAGGGTGCCAATAATTCTGTCCAGTCCATTTTTGGGGTTTTGCGTGGAATGTGTCAAATTTGGCTTTTTGTTTCTCCACTTTTTTGTGTCATACCAATAAAAACAAAAGAAATAAACATGAGAATGCCTAAGCATTTGTAATTGCAACAATTTTCTGGGCGAAGTGGGGCATTATCTGATAGAAATGCAGGGGTGCCCATATTTTTGGCCATGACTGTATATATATCTCTCAGGGTATATACAGATATTTAACTGGCAGCAACTGCAGTTGCAAAGGCTTCGAGGGATGATCACAGGTGTGCCATCCATTCTGATTCCAAACAGCTAAAAGTGGTTGTAAAGGCTCAAGGTTTTTTTACCTTCATGCATTCTATGCATGAAGGTAAAAAACCTTCTCTGTGCAGCATCCCCCCCAGCTCCCCCTAATACTCACCTAAGCCCCCTCTCAATCCAGCGATTGGCACTGGAGTCTAGGCTACCCTGGGACTCCCTCTCCTCATTGGCTACCACTGCTGCCAATCACAGCCAGTGAGCCAATGAAAAGAGAGAGGGGGTGGGTCCGAGCCGCAGCTCTGTGCGTGAATAGACACACAAAGCAGTGGCTGGAGAGTGCGCATGCTTGGGTGCCCCCATAGCAAGCTGCTTACTGTGGGGGCACCTGACAGGAGGGAGGGGCCAGGAGCGCAGGTGGGGGACCTGAGAAGAGGAGGATCCAGGCTGCTCTGTGCAAAATCTCTGCACACAGCAGGTAATTATAAACCTGTTTGGTATTTTTTTTTTAATTTAAGCCTTTAGAATCACTTAAATACTGGGTCAGTGGTGATGAGGAGATCCTCCAACACTCATGCAGTGTGAGAAGCAGCTTTTCAGGCAGCCCATAGATGATAGCTTTTTTTTTCATTCAGCCACTATGTTGAACGAAAAACACTGACTCCCACATCCACTGCAGGGGAGTCTCCCCAATGAGTGGGGAGACTCCCCTGCAGTCAGAATGCACTGATCAGACTATACCCTGTAACGATGATAGACTAGGAAAAATCTGCCAGGTTGGAACTTGAGCAGGGGAACCTTCCGTGCAATGCATGATTTGAAACCATGACGGCGTAGTGTTCTACCGACAGTGACCTTTGAAACTGTGGTCCCAGCTCTCTTCATGTCATTGACCAGCTCCTCCCTTGTAGTTCTGGGCTGATTCCTCACCTTTCTTATCATCAGTGATACCCCACGAGGTGAGATCTTGCATTGAGCCCCAGTCCGGGGGAGACTGACAGTCATCTTTAGCCTCTTCCATTTTCTAACAATTGCTCCAACAGTTGATCTATTTTCACCAAGCTGCTTGGCAATTTCCCCGTAGCCCTTTCCAGCCTTGTGGAGGTCCACAATTTTGTCTCTGGTGTCTTTTGACAGCTCTTTGGTCTTGCCCATGGTAGGAGTTGGTGTCTGACTGACTGTGGGGTGGACAGGTGTCTTTAAAGAGCTCAGGCAGGTGCTACTAAGTTAGATTAATGAGTGGAGCAGAGGTGGACTTTTTAAAGGCACAGTAACAGGTCTTTGAGAGCCAGAATTCTTGCTGTTTCTTAGGTGTTCAAATACTTATGTTCAGCAGTGCAAAACAAATAAATTCTTTAAAAATCATACAATGTGATTTCCTGAATTTTTTTTTAAATTCTGTCTCTGAGTGGGAATGCACCTACAATGTGAATTTCAGACCCCTCTATGATTTCTAAGTGGGAGAACTTGCAAAATCGCAGGGTGATCAAATACGTCTGTTCCTCACTGTACATGAATCAAAATTCATCCAGGTCCCACTGAACTGGCCAAATTTCGATCAATGTAGAACTGGCTTTACTGACAAAGTCAGCGGAATGACCCTGAAGCAGTTTTAGCCTACATATTCTGCTGCTCAGCCCCTATGTTTTCTAATCTGGCACACAACCAAGCCTTTAGCTACCTACGGGCCATCTCATAACTCACCTGGTGCTACCCTATGGTGTGAACTGAGCCCTGAGTTAAAATTAACTAAAGATCCCAGACTAGAAGGGACAGCAGTTACTTAACCGTTTCAATACCGTGCAATTTTACACCTTCCTGCCCAGGCCATTTTTCAGGTTTCAGCGCTCTCACACTTTGAATGACAATTGCGCGGTCATACAACACTGTACCCAAACTAAAATTTTATTATTTTCTTCACACAACTAGAGCTTTCTTTTGGTGGTATTTAATCACCGCTGGGGTTTTTATTTTTTGCTAAATTAACAAAAAAAGACAAAAAAAATTGAAAAAAAACACATTTTTCTTTGTTTCTGTTATAAAAGTTTACAAATAAATAATTGTTCTTCATAAATTTAGGCCGAGATGTATTCTGCTACATGTCTTTGGTGAAAATAACCCAAATTAGGATGTATTTTTTAGTTTGTAGGAAAGTTATAGAGTTCCCAAACTATGGTATAGATCTGAATATTGATCAATCCTGAAGTACTGACGGCCAATCTAATTTCTTGAGGTCCAAGAATGTCAGAATAGTACAGATATCCCCAAATGACCCCTTTTTGCAGAGTAGACAGTCCGACGTACTTCATAAGAGGCATGGCGAGTTTTTTGAAGTTGTATTTTTTTGTCATAATTTTTCCGAAAAGGAAAAAATGAAAAAAATTATTTTCACTATTTTTTTTTTTACATACTGTCACCAGTGCAGTACAGCGTCATCATATAACTGGCATGGCGGTGAACAGGGACACTGACTGGTGACAGTATGAAAAAAAAATATATATATATATTTTTTTTTTTTATTATATTTAATTTTTTATTACATTTTTTTTTATTTTTTTTAAGATTTGTTTTCATATTTTACTATGACCAAAATAGTACAATGTTACCATAGTAACATTGTACTACTTTGGGGAAGTGATCAGTATTTTTTTTTTTACACAATTTGCTTATAGCAAAGAATTACTTTGCTATAAGCAAGCATTTACCTGAATGAAATCGATTCATTCAGCTTTTTTTTTTTTTTTTTTGTTTGTGCTTAGCTGTGATTTGGTCACAGCTAATCACATGACATGTGCATGTGATTAGCTGTGACCATTCACAGCTAGGCACTAGTATACAATGGATGGCATCATGAATGAAGCCATCCATGTATACAACTGTCATGTGACCTGCTGTGATTGGTCACAGCAGGTCACATGGTACCAGCAACGGGAGTCGGTACTCGGATCTGTCATCGGCCGTGTCCGAGGTGCTCGGCCGATGACAGATCGCACTGCTGCGCCGCTCTGCACTAGCGCAAATGGCGCATGTGCGGGAGCACGCCAAATGGCGTGCACCCGGAATGCAGAGACACATCTGAAGCCGCCAAACGGCCATTGGCCGGGCGGCTAATGGTTAAACGGTAACGCCACTTTTGTGGGGGAAAAAATAGCAAATAAAAAAAATTGCATATACAATTGTGAAACAAGTTTTTGTAATTGAATGTTATTAAAAATTACCTTTCCTTTTCAATGTGCAGCACTTTAATTTCTGTAAAATGCAATGCAATATGTCTTCCAGGGGGTTATGGTGTACAGAACAGATGATGTAAAGAACGCCCCCCTCCCCCCAGATATGTAATTTCCTGCTTATGTGTTTGGCTTACTGATTTTCTCAGAAGTTTCCACTAAGATTGTAAATCAGATTTTTGGCATCCCCTGCAACAATAATGTCATTTTTGGTGAGATACTCCCAAATGAATATCATGTCTAAAGGGATGCAGACCCTGCCACTTTCCTCATTAGAGCCCTGCAGGTGCAGCAGCTGATTGATAATTATGAAACCACCCCCATACAGATTCACTCTCCACATGGACACAAACAGCTATTTCTTCAGAACAAAAGGTAGGAATCTGCAACAAAGTTTGTTAAAATCCTTGCAATGTTTTTAGAGCACCCAGAGGGGAATGTTTTTTTCTCAGCAAAAGTGGAGTTACTCATTAACCACTTGCCCTCCGCCCTATAGCAAAACTTCTGCTACAGGGCAGCACAGCTGTGCAAAATCACATATATATACGTGATTTTGCATTTCCGGGTAGAGGGCTCGCCCTACCCGTGCTGTCACTGGCAGCTTCAGCTGTCGATTACCGGGTCCCGGCCAGAGATCCCCTGCTAGCATCTGGCAATCGCCAAGTATTACTGACGGGGGAAAGGTCTGTATGTAAACAATACAGATCTCTCCCCAGTTAGCTCCAGCATGCTGCTTTGTATGGCTCTGCATAGCAGAGCCATACAAAGCAGTGTGCTTACACTGTAAAACAAACACACAGCACACAGTAAAACAGCACACAGAACACAGTTAGTCCTTTGGTCGCCCCAGATGTTAACCCCTTCCTGCCCAGTGTCATTAGTACAGTGTCAGTGCTTTTTATTAGCACTGATCACTGTATTGGTGTCACTGGGAATGTCATTAATAGTTAGTTCCCCCCCCCCCCAGTGTCAGAATGCCCACCGCAGTCCCACTATAAGTCAATTATTGCTGCTATTACTAGTATAGGAAAAAAAAAATTCAAGTATATATATATATATATATACCGCCATTTGAAGACGCTATAACATTCATGTAAACCAATTAATTTGCACATATTGGGATTTTTTATTTAGCAAAGACATGTAGCAGAATACATTTTGGCCTAAATTTATGACAAAATTAGATTTTTTAAATTTTTTTACTGGACATGTTCAATAGCAAAAAAGTAAAAAATATTTTTTTTTCTCAAAATTGTTGGCCTTTTTTGTTTATAGCACAAAAAATTAAAACCACAGAGCCGATCAAATACCACCAAAAGGAAGCTCTATTTGTGGAAACAAAGGACATAAATTTCATTTGGGTACAGTGTTGCATGACTGCGCAATTGTCAGTTAAAGGAACGCAGAGTTGTATTGCAAAAAAATGGCCTGGTCAGGAAGGGGGGTTAATCCTCTGGAGGACAAGTGGTCAAAGTAATAGTTACAACAGCAGCACCGCTGACATGGAAGATCATGTGGTCCAATGTTTTCTTCCTATATAAGAATATCACGGTCCTCCAATGCAGGATTTCTGACCCAGCTATCAGGGACAGGAAGTACATGTTCACCCCTAAGCAGGAAGTTCCTGTCTATAACCAACTAACTCTCTGATAATTACCAAGCAACCATTATTTACAAATACAAAACACCAGAGAAAAGAGCAGCTGCCTACAAAACTAGAGCTGCATGTAAACGTCAAACCTTGAAACCTCTTTCATCATATAGGTAATGATATTATAGCCCTCTGTCTCCTCATTCACTGTCAGCAAAACTCCCCATATGATTGCATTATAATGACAAGTTTTTGTTGTAATCATATTATACATTTGTGAACTGGTCCAGTATCCAAACTGGCCAAAATGTGATGACTCCAAAGCAATGCCAGTTCTTTTTTCACTTCTGTTCAGAATCCCCTGATACTACACACGAACCAACAAAATCTGTTTTCATATGAGCAGGCTCAGTTCCTATGATGTTATCCAGTCTTAGCTGCCAAATGGCAAACACTCGGTGTCTATCCGGCAAGGTGATGAAGTGGAATGAAGTCAGTACATTCCAGGCAATGAACTTAAATAATGTAAGGAATCAATTTTCTATTGGATGCAAAGACTGGCACGTCCTGCAAACACTTTCCAAGGTGGATTGTACAGTTTTGGCAGAGTTTATTATTTTGCTTTCTTTTTTATGGTATAAATTTGCAGTCCCTGTAGCTCTAATGAGAAAAAGATAGTGAAAGTGTACTTTATACGAAAATGTAAACAATATAGTGTTTCAATTCAAGTGATTTATTTAGCTTTAAGTCATTTTTTCCCCTACCCATGCAGGCCAAAGTAAAGAGGTCACTTAAAGTGACACTAAATGTATAGTGCCTTGAACTGTATTTATTTATTTCAGGTACTTATATAGCGCCATCAATTTACGCAGTGCTTTACATATTTATTGTACATTCGCATCAGTCCCTAACCCTCAAGGGGCGTACAATCTAAGGTCCCTAACTCACATTCATACATACACATACTAGGGTCAATGTAGACAGGATCCAATTAACCTACCAGCATGTCCTTGGAGTGTGGGAGTACCCGGAGGAAACCCACGCAGGCACAGAGAGGACATGCAAACTCCAGGCAGGTAGTGCCGTGGTTGGGATTTGAACCAAAGACCCTAGTACTGCCAGGCAGAAGTGCTAACCATTTAGCCACTGTGCTGCTATACCACTTGAAATGTTCCACATTTTGTCAAAACGTAAATGTATTTTATTGGGATTTTATGTGATAGACCAACACAAAGTGGCATATAATTGTGAAGTGGATGGAAAATGATAAATGGTTTTCAACATTTTTTACAAATACATCTGTGAAAAGTGTGGTGTGCATTTGTATTCAGCCCCCTGGGTCAATACTTTGTAGGACCACCTTTTGCTGCAATTACAGCTGCAAGTTTTTTTGAGGAGGTATTTTCTGAATTAGTATGACTTCACCGCCCTACCTCTTCACCTCATCCAATCAGAGAATGCTTTGCATTCATTGAGAAAATACAAAGCATTCTCCGAATGGTGCCCGTGCCAAGCAGCTGACCTCCTGTATCCACAATGCAGGAGAGCAGCTGCTTGGCACGGGACCTGGAAGCACGTGGAGATCTCTGGAGTAGCATTATCTGCTTCAATGATTTCTACCAGCTAGATATGTCATACTGAACATATGCAGGTACATTGGTCCAAGCTGAAGCTAGTTACATTGGTCCAAGCTGGAGCTAGTTACATTGGTCCAAGCTGGAGCTAGTTACATTGGTCCAAGCTGGAGCTAATTACATTGGTCCAAGCTGGAGCTAGTTACATTGGTCCATGCTGGAGCTAGTTACATTGGTCCATGCTGGAGCTAGTTACATTGGTCCATGCTGGAGCTAGTTACATTGGTCCAAGCTGGAGCTAGTTACATTGGTCCAAGCTGGAGCTAGTTACATTGGTCCAAGCTGGAGCTAGTTACATTGGTCCAAGCTGGAGCTAGTTACATTGGTCCAAGCTGGAGCTAGTTACATTGGTCCAAGCTGGAGCTAGTTACATTGGTCCAAGCTGGAGCTAGTTACATTGGTCCAAGCTGGAGCTAGTTACATTGGTCCAAGCTGGAGCTAGTTACATTGGTCCAAGCTGGAGCTAGTTACATTGGTCCAAGCTGGAGCTAGTTACATTGGTCCAAGCTGGAGCTAGTTACAATGGTCCAAGCTGGAGCAATGTAGCTACAGTATGTCCATGGAAATGCTGGTAATTACTCTTTATCTATATATACACCTCTATATATACACGTGATTTTGTATTTCCTGGCAGGGGGCTTCCAGGCTCCCTACCTGCGCCGCTATTGGCGGCTTCAGCTGTCGATCACCAGGTCCCGTCCGGTGATTCCCCACTGGCACCCGGCAATTGCTGAGTGTCACTTACGAGGGAGAGGTCTGTATGTAAACAATACAGATCTCTCCCCTGTCAGCTCCAGCATGCTGCTTTGTATGGCTCATACATACATATGCAACGTGCAACATATGCAAGCCATACAAAGCAACGTGCTTACACAGAAAAGCACAGCACATAGTAAAACACACACAGCACACAACCCTTTGAGCGCCCCAGATGTTAGCCCCTTCCTGACCAGTGTCATAGGTACAGTGTCAGTGATTTTTATTAGTATTAGTGTCACTGGGGATGTCAGTGACAGTTAGTCAGCCCCCCCCAGTGTCAGAATGCCCGCTGCAGTCCCACAGTCTCGCTTTAAGTCACTGATCGCTGCCATAGTATAAAAAATAAAAATTCCACTATATATACTGGAAGTGTAAACACTACAGCTTTCACGTAAGCCAATAAATTTACACATATTTTTTTTAGCAGACGTGTAGTATAATACATCTCGGCCCAACTTTATGATGAAATTTGATTTTTTAAAATTTTTTACTGGATTTGATTTTTCAAAATTGTCGGTCTTTTTTTGTTTATAGTGCAAAAAATATAAAACACAGAGGTGATCAAATACCACCAAAAGAAAGCTTCATTTGTGGGGAAAAGGACATAAATTTAATTTATGTACAATGTTTCATGACCGCGCAATTGTCAGTTAAAGTAACACAGCGCCGTATTGCAAAAAATGGCCTGGTCAGGAAGGGGGGGGGGGGGTAAATCCTCTGGAGGGTAAGTGGTTAAAGTAATAGTTACAACAGCAGCACCTCCGACATGGACGATCACGTGGTACATTTGCAGCGCTGCATGACTGCAAAATTGTCAAAGTACCGCAGCACTGTTTCAGAAAAAATGGCCTGGTCAGGAAGGGGGTAAATCCTCTGGAGAGCAAGTGGTTAAGGTAAAGGTATGTTAAACCCATGCCATGCGATTACTACCTGCACTTGCTGTGAACACTATTACAGCCATATAAAGGCAGCACTAGCATCAGTTTGGAAGAAAGAATAGATATATTTTACCATTTTTTACAACAGTTCCTAACCAAAACCCAGTGTGACTCTTATTTTGCTTGCAAGTGTGTAAATAAAAGCCTGTAAACATTTTTAATATGCCTTAAAAAAAGAAGTTTAGGAATATAAGAAAAAAAAAAAAAAATCATACCTAGATGGCTGCAGCACCGATCCCCGCTGCAGCTGAGCCCACCGGCTCTACTTCGAGAACACAGCGATCAAACACCACTGATCGCTCAGTTCTCTGTATTCAGTCTGCAGAGAGACAGTGACTGTTTACTGCTTTTCTTTTTCATTTTTTTGGCAGAGTGGTGTTGCCCATTTATTTTATTTTGCAGCTAAACACCAGTTAAGGGATGTTAGTGAAAAATTCAAGCCGAAATCTTGGCACAAGAGGAAGATGAAATATTTGCAGAGATGTGGCCATGTACTGTAGCTCATTGCCTTTTAGACTGTGTAGCGTAAATTTGTAACAAAGATGATTTAATGTAAAAATCTAGATGTATTTTAAACAATTACTTTACCCTAATGTCAAAAAAAGATTCCAGATTGTTGTCTTCAGCTCTATGAAACGCTTATCTTTTTCCAAAAGTATTTCAGAGCTGTTGAAGTTTATTTTTTTTTTCCACTGGGCTTCTCGTTTAAAAAAATGCTGCCGAAAGCCTCTGAACTCTCCCACTAATCTCTGAAATGAATCAGCTGGGATCATGGACTTCTCTCAAGCAGTTTTTATATATTTGTTCTGGTATTTCCAGGCTGAAGCTTGTTTTAATTGATAATTGCAGTGGCATGGTATAAATAAATTTTAAGAGATGTCAAAAAGGACACAATGAGCTCATAGTAATTAGATGGAAGCCATGCTTTCTCCTGTCTGACTTCTTTATATTGTGCATTATCTGCACCGTTTCACACATTTTCATTGTATGAACCTGAAGTTTGTTGACATCATAAAGATGAACGGACGTAAAGTAGTTAAGATAATTACCATGTCTCCATCAGTTTTTTTAACGTGTATCTACAGTATTTTTTTAAAGAGTAAAGAAGTTTTAGAACCTCTGTCAGTATCTTATTGCTGTCTGTGTCCCCGCTGAGGAGAATCACCCTCTCTATTGGTCTGGTGACCATTGTCATTGGGACTAAAAGTGAGAGAAATCCAAATTTTAAAGTGTTACTCAGGACCCTGCATTCACTATATCTGGTCTCCCACAGTTCACGGAACATGGAAGTGCAATTATTTTAGTAAATATAAACTGCTAAATATCTTTTCTCATCACCAGTTAGAGCAGTCTTGTGACTTCTATCAGTGTCCAGCAGAGCACTGGCTAAAGCTTGTAGGATGAGTTTTCATTCTACCCTGACTATCCTATGAAGTTGCATAACCCCTGACCCTTTGTCTGGACAGTGCTGACCACATGCACTCTCCCAAAGAAAAAAAAAAACAACTCTCTAGCAATACACACTAAACTATTCTGCCCTGACTATCCTATGAAGTTGCATAACCCCTGACCCTTTGTCTGGACAGTGCTGACCACATGCACTCTCCCAAAGAAAAAAAAAACAACTCTCTAGCAATACACACTAAACTATTCTGCCCTGACTATCCTATGAAGTTGCATAACCCCTGACCCTTTGTCTGGACAGTGCTGACCACATGCACTCTCCCAAAGAAAAAGAAAAAACAACTCTCTAGCAATACACACTAAACTGAGCATGTCCAGAGTGTCTCCTAGAACTCTCTACTATCAGCAGATGGATTGGGGACAGTAGAGGAAGGGGAGGATCAGGAGAAGACAGGATCAAATGGCTTTTTTACACAATGCAGAGGAATAACCCCTTAGGTTCCATAGTGAGTATAACAAGTGTGCATTACTGCATCTACAGACTGATTTTACTGTTGTGGGTTTAGTAACACTTTAAGGGTCCTTTCAGATGGGCGGACTTGTTTAGCGGATTCACTTGCTCAGTGGGGAAATCTCTGCTGCAGAACTTAGAGACCTCATGAGAAGTGGGGACCGTGCTAAATGGGAACTCCCCAACAATCCCACAAACTCAAAAGGGGTGAACAGGACACATAAAGGAAAGAGTAAAAGATCCACAGATTGTGGACATTTTTAGCAAAAATTTGAGCCAGGTAGATGACCCAAGATTACTAACGCTAGATAATTGTTGATTCACATCTAGACAAGGATTTCATATGATTGGACGCTCAGTTTTGCATGAACTATGATAATCTAGGAAAGTGACTTCAGGAAAGGCCTCCTGAATGTTGTACATGGGTATGCCAGGAAAAAGCACTAGGGTGGACACAAGGGTCAGTGCTGTAAGCAAGGTCCAGGACTGCTGGAGGACACTAAAGAATCAGGCACTTATTGTGGAAGGGGGACTAAGCCCTGTTGACCTTGTAGGTCAAAAGTTCCTTCAGGAGGATAGGACTGAGGATAGTCAAGCCACCATCTGCGATGAAAAAAAGGACTCCCTTGTGGGGAGGAATTCAGATTCAAGTGACATACCATTCCCCAGGAAAGGTTCCTACTAGAGTAGGAATCATATGTCTAGTAGACCTATCGGAGATGCACAATTGCATACCATAATACCAGATAGGCGAGGAGGGGCAGCTGAATCATATGACTTAGGTGTATAGAGTATAAGTCAAAGGCACAAGTCTGAGGTAAACCACCAAGGCACATAACTGAGATCTTTGGCTTTAGTTGGAGGCAAACTCTGGCCACCTGCAAGGTTCCACTGTATCAGTAGATGAAGACTGGGTTCCTCCACCCCATATACAAATCGCCTGCATTGAGACATGTGAATAGCGCAACCACCTGTAGCACTAGAAAGGACATTTTCAAGGACAGGTTTACAAGGCCGCCTTCTTTTAAAGTAGGCATCACTAAATGTCAGACCACTGTCTAGACCAGGGGTGGGAAAACTTTTTGACTTGAGGGCCGCAATGGGTTCATATATTGGACCCGGGGGCCGGACCAAGAGTAGATGAATGATGTGTATGTGTGAATTAATATAAATTAAATTAAAATTTGTAACATTAAATGTTTAGATTAATTTAAGGTAGAAAAGCATAAAAAGAGTTATTTTACAAAACTTTTATGCCCCCCACTAGCTGCTGGCCGGCCCAGCCACTACCATGCCATCCATAGTAAGTATAGTAATATTCCCCCATAGTAAGCATAATAATTAATCCCCCATATAGTAATTCATCCCCCATAGTAATTCATCCCCCCTATAGTAATTCATTCCCCATATTAATTCATCCCTCATATAGTATTTTATCCCCCATAGTACTATTCCCCCCCAAGTAGTAAGCCAAGTCCCCCCTGTGTCAATTTACTTACCTTTGCTCCGCGCGTTCCTCTCGCCGTGTTCCCGCGCCGTTCCGGTCTTCAGGGCGGACTGTGAGATGAGCCTAGCTCCCCTCACGTTCGTCACGCTGCCCCGCCTACACACATCCTGACAGCCAATGTTTGCCTGCCCTGGCTGTTTTTTTTTCTTATCACGCTCCGCGGGCCGGATTAAAAGGTCCGCCGGGCCGTAGTTTGCCCATTGCTGGTCTAGACCCAGACTGCATGACAGTTCTATCCAGATGAATTACCAGCACACTGGGGACCAGCCTAGCTCCCCTCACGTTCGTCACGCTGCCCCGCCTACACACATTCTGACAGCCAATGTTTGCCTGCCCTGGCTGTTTTTTTTTCTTATCACGTTCCGCGGGCCGGATTAAAAGGTCCGCCGGGCCGTATAAGGCCGCGGGCCGTAGTTTGCCCATTGCTGGTCTAGACCCAGACTGCATGACAGTTCTATCCAGATGAATTACCAGCACACTGGGGACCAGCCTTAAAAAGAGCTGAGCCCCACTTTCAGAAACAGCGTTCTTCAGTAATGGTGTAGGATTGATGGCACAAGCCTCCATCCTGGCTTTGCTCTCCTGGATGAACAAAGATCCAAAGGGGTCTTCAGAGACAGGGCTCCACCTGCTAATGGACCATAGCTCTGGACCTGTTTAGCATCGAGACTGACAACATGATGCAGATCAGGCTAAGGTGAGCACTCACACAGGATCCAGTGCCCGAAGTGACATTACAGACCAGTCCCACCTCTGTCTCCTTCAGTGGTTACATGCATCTACAGTTTGATAGAAGAATCTTGCAGAACAAAACTTGAGCAAACAAGGAGAAATTAAGTTAATTCAAAAGAGAGAACAGACAGCATCTAAATACACTAGCAAAAAACTGAAGGTAGCTAGGAGTGGGAGAAGATATGGGGGGATTCCCTGCAGTTTTTTTGCCAGTGTCCAATCATCTTCAGGGTCACTGCCTATAACCCTTGGTTATGGCTGAATGTCCTGTGCTGTACGATTAAGAAAACAAAACACCGAGAAAGTTTTATTTATGTCTGTACAGGATCTCCTCTTTTGTACTCTGGCCAAGATCCAGGACACAATATAGTTTTACACCTGAAGCGCACTCTGGGGAGGGGTCTGTTTCCCTGTGACATAGCATCTCTACCATCTTGTTTCATATGCTTCCTAATATAATAAATAACGTAAACGTTACATGATTATCTGTGATATATTTTTCACAATGTTACATATAATACCAAATAAAGGTTTGAAGTTTAACCTGCTTACCTTTTGTCTTCCCTAATTACTACTATCCCCCCTCTTCAACATGCTATGAAAAAGTTTAAATAAAAAAACTGTTTTCATTACATACCTCATTTTAGACCCAGTGACATTATCACTGGATTTACAGTTGCAAGAAAAAGAACCCCTTGGGATTACGTGGAGTTTTGCATGAATTGGGCATAAAATGTGCTCTGAACGTCATCTAAGTCACAACAATAGAAGAACACAGTCTGCTGAACATAATACTACACAAACATTAGATGTTGCCATGGTTTAATTGCACATAACATGTAAACATTCACAGTGCAGGGAGGAAAAAGTATGTGAACCTTTGGACTTAATAACTGGTTGACCCTCCTTTGGCAGCAATAACCTCAACCAAACGTTTCCTGTAGTTGCAGATCAGACCTGCACAATGATCTGGAGTAATTTTGGACCACTCCTCTTCACAAAACTGTTTCAGTGTAGCAATATTCTTGGGATGTCTGGTGTGAATCACTCTCTTAAGGTCATGCCACAGGATTTCAATCCGGTTGAGGTCAGGACTCTGACTGGGCCACTCCAGAAGGCGTATTCTGTGCTGTTGCAGCCATTGTTTTGTTGAATTACTTGTATGCTTTGGGTCATTGTCCTGTTGCATCACCCATCCTCTGCGGAGCTTCAGTTGGCGGACAGATGGTCGTACATTTTCCTGCAAACTGTCTTGATAAACTCTGGAATTCATTTTCCCATCAATGACAACAATCTGTCCAGGCCCTGAGGCAGCAAATCAGCCCAAAACCATGATGCTCCCTCCGCCATGTTTTACAGTGGGGATGAGGTTTTGATGTTGGTGTGCTGTGCCTTTTTTTCTCCACACATAGTGTTGTGTGTTCTTCCCAAGCAACTCAATCTTGGTTTCATCTGTCCACAGTATATTTTGCCAGTAGTGCTGTGGAACATCCAGGTGCTCTTTTGCAAACTTCAAACATGCTGCAATATTCTTTTTGGACAGCAATGGCTTCCTCCGAGGTGTCCTCCCATGTACTCCATTCTTGTTTAATGTTTTCCTTATTGTAGATGTGTCAACAATAATGTTAGCATGTGCCAGAGATTTCTGTAGGTCTTTAGCTGACACTCTGGGATTCTTCTTTACCTCATGCAGCATTCTGCGCTGTGCTCTTGCAGTCATTTTTACAGGATGAAAATGCCTAGGGAGAGTACCAACAGTGCTAAACTTTCTCCATTTGTAGACAGTCTGTCTTACTGTGGACACATGAACATCAAGGCTTTTGGAGATACTTTTGTAACACTTTCCAGCTTCATGTAAGTCAACAATTCTTGATCGTAGGTCTTCTGAGAGCTCTTTTCTGCGAGGCATGGTTCACATCAGACAGTGCTTCTTGAAACCAGTAAACCCAAAACAGGTGTGTGTTTTTTAAGGGCAGGACAGCTTTCAGCAATACATCCAATATTATCACACTGATTGGAGTCAAGGTTGGCTCACTCCTGGCTCCAATCAGCTCTGGGAGAGGTCATTAAGCTAGGGCCTCACATACTTTTTCTTCCCTGCACTTTGAATGTTTACATGTTATGTGCAATTAAACCATGGCAACATCTAATGTTTTTGTAGTATTATGTTCAGCAGACTGTGTTCTTCTATTGTTGTGACTTAGAAGACGTTCAGAGCACATTTTATGCCCAATTCATGCAAAACTCCACGTAATCCCAAGGGGTTCACATACTTTTTATGGCAACTGTATGTGCATTTCTATGCAATACAAGCAGATCATGGCATCGTAGCACTCTGTCCCAGTACTCCTTGGCCCAGATGGAAGCAGTGGGCTGATCCTTATAAGCAGTTGCACAAATATCAAAATGCCTTGATGGGAGAATGTCAGTCTGGAGTAGCCGGTGTTCCTAGGTAGGATGCATTTGCATGCATACTGACTTAGATAATAACCACTTGTAATGCTGGGCCTCTATGATTGAAAGAACTGAAATGTAATAAATGGAAGGGGTGGGCCAGGCATAGTCAAGTTGGGAAGGAAGAAGCTAGATGCAGCTGGACTTCTTCCAGCCTGGAAATAAAGCAGGTTCTACTTTACTTGCTGAAACATCTAATGCACACTCTAAGAAGTTCATGTTGTGCAGTGAACATAAAGTAAGCCATTTCAGTTCAGGGGAGAAGCCTGTACAATTGTGCAAGACTAGAGGGAAGGCTGGAGGGTTCAACTTTAAGTCAGGTGCTAAAAAAAATATGGAAAGGAGTGCCTTTGCCTGCCTTTAAGAATCCTGACCTCAGTGCTGAAGAGTATACATGAAATGGAAATAACGGTCACCAAATACTTTGTTGGCATGCAAAGTGTCTTCATAGGGTTATCTGTGACATCACTTTGTTGGCATGCAAAGTATCTTCATAGGGTTATCTGTGACATCAGATAACAGATGAGAAGCCGTTTAATCTTATACTATGTAGGGGGTTCTTTATGGTTACAGAGGTAAAGATGTGGAACCCACTTCCACAATCAGTGGTGTCAGTGGTGTTGATAATTTAACAAAAATATTTTAGATGGGCATCTTAGGGAACACAATATACAAGGATATGGGAAGTGGTAGAGACATAATACATGCACACACCCACCTAGGTTGAACTGGATGGGCTGGTATCTTTATTTAACCTTACCAACTATGTAACTATGAATGATGTAATAGGTACATATAGGTCTATACCTAAAAAAAAGGAGCTTTTGCCCAACTATTCATAATCCTGAACAAAATGCTAAGAGGAGACATGACATGAAAATAACGTTCACTGGATATGTGCACACTACATTTAAAGTGTATGTGTTTGGGCTACAAACTTTGTAATCAGTATGAAGGATATAAATCTCCAGATAACTAGTAACGGTCTGTAAATGTGCCTATAAAAAACGTACAAGTTTACTCAAGCATTACAATAAGTGAGCTCTATTGCTTAAAATACATTATTATAATGTAATGTTTAACAAAATGGAAACAATAAAACTGGAGTAAAGATTCTCAGAGTGGCAAGACTATTATACTTAGAAGCACATTTCTTTCTTAAAATACCATCTTTTTAAACAAATGTCATCTGCGTGTGGATATGCAAGCAAGCCCAGCTCTTCCAAACACAGGCTGCTAAATTGGCAATGAAATCTTTTTTATTATTATTTTATTTCATAGATTTGCCAGTGGATATGTCATTACAAAAACAAAGTATTGTTTAGGTTTTGTAAAGTACAAATTAATCAAGAAGTTACCCAGGGTGTAACTAGGAATACTACTTGTTTGAACAGTAATATGATCTACAATACCATATATTAAACAAACTGCAATCATTTTATAATACATGGATGTCAGGGACAATTGTTAAATATATAACATTAGAAGGACCTGATCCAGTTGTGAAGTAGGGATTTGACAATAAATGCTGCTGCCTATTATCTAGAAGTCTTTAGAATTTTTAATATTAGAACTTTAACACCACCAAAATCCTTTTCTTCGATTACAGTACAAGACACAGGATTTTATCCCTAGTCATGCAATATATGTAGTTACCTTCAGGTACTTGGTCACTGGCAAAAAAAGCAGCAGGAACATCTGCTATATAACCCATCCTACTTCTAGCTAGCCTCCGCTTTGTAGCAAGCAATAGAGAGATCATACGAAACAGAGATAAGGGTCCTATTCTTGTAGAGAATGCTATGAAAATAATTTTACTGATAAGTAAAAAAAAAAGGTCCTGTTTTCCTAGTCATTCTGTACAGGACATAGGATCTTGAGGCATTAATGGATCTGGTAGAGTTCTCTTTAACATAGAAGGGAGGAACCCAATCCTTTGGGCTTGAATAATCACTTATAGTTAAATGGTATTATTATGGTGCCTAGTGATAATGTGTTAAATAATAATAGTACTGTGCCCAAGCTGTATCAATAATGTGGATTTACAGCTGTCCCCAAAAAGTGAAACAATACAATACCTAATTCCTAAATACATTTCCTAAATACAAATAATCCCCCCAATAAAATTGGGTATAGCTTCAGTTATGTAATGGGAATTTGTATATGGCCTCATGAATCTGCAATAATAGCTAACTCTGTCACGATTAGTAGGGTAATTGCTTAATTATTGTTGAAAATTATGTACATTTTCATGGTTGTTGTATAACTACTTGCCGCAGCAGTTTGTGCAGCCTGTTACAATTAAAAGTTATCTGACAAGTCGGCCATTAGTCCGGAGATGTTCAATGAGGTTGTTAGCCCAGTCTTTGGAGTTATCCAATCAGGGAGAGCTAACCCCTATTTAATCAGCTTGGATATGGCGGTCGTCACTTCCTGAAAACGCCGCCAGGTGAAATATACATCGAAGCGTTATTCTGTCACTTTTGGGTTCCGGTGACATCACGTTCTGCCCAGCAAGAGTGTCAGCCATTTTCGGAATTACATAGGCTGTACATACTGGTGCTGGTTAACAAGGGACCTGTACATGTGAGTGCTTAGCTTTCTTTTACTTATTCCATTTAATCAATAAATGCTGCACTTAGAACGTCTTAATTTATTTAATTTATTCGAGTTGCTTGGAAACATTCCTCTAAAGGCAAGGAGAGCCTGATACAGAGTATCCGTCCACTGTTGGTTTACTGGAAATCATATGACATTTCCTTCGGGGTCATGTCCTGCAGGATGGCGGTGACTGGGAAGAACACCTTAGGATAGCCAGAGGCAGACCTTTCTGTATATATTATCAAAATGCGCCTTTGACCACTGTAACTGGGGTCAAATAAATTTGGTGAGTGAGAAATCCACTTTATTTTACTGGCACGTGGTAAAGACACACGGACTCATGGCTTACAGCACTGCGTCCTAAAAGGACTGTTATTCTTTAATGTGATATCACGTTAATCATTAATATATGGTTATACATTAACACACTATTAGGAGGAATTAACACTACATTTATTGGTATTGGTCTTAATATGTAGTGATAGGTGTTTTTATATGCTTTTTTGTTGCACTGCGCCTACCTATTCACTATTGAATAATCACTTGTCTAATTTCCTAGTTATGGAGCAAAAAGCAGAGAGCCCCCTGTGGAATACTTTGGGAAGGACAAAGTAGGAATCAGATTGCCAAAAAGAGGCTTTAGCCAACAGGTAGACTCTCACCACAAGTACCATTAAGAGACAGTGGAGAAAAATTTGCAATGTTTTGAAGCAGGGTATAAGGAGGGAATATTCTGGTCAACCTAGAAGGTGGAAACCAACATACGGAGAAATGAAGCTTTAGGTATTTAAAGGTATGGCTCAGTAGGTAGGTTTTCTCTCTTAGCGGTGTACCAAAATCCAAACCCATATATAATTAATGAATGAAGTACAATGTAAAAGCTCCATTGGGACTTTTTAGGTACTAAACTTTCTTGCAACATCAATAAACTGTTAAAATTAATTTTTTGTTTATTGTGATGTTTCTTTTAGAAACATGGAAAAAATATATACAGTCCTCTTGCCTTTCAATTACATATGCTCCACACAATTACTGTATATCTCAAAATTATTTGACAGTGTCCTGTTTCTTATCCTTTCATTTGGTGTTTTTCAAAAGATTGCCCTATCACATTTTTTTTTTTTTAAGTATTACATTACTGTATCCTCTTGCTATTAATCTTTGCTGTAGTGCATCTGCGTCCCTTTTTAAATCATTATTAGAGCAATTTTACCTAATAGAAAATGGATCCAACTAGGGAACCTGGGTGTGTGTAATTCCATCACGTAGGCTAATGTTTCCTGTTGTTGGTTTGAAATAGAGATTGCTACCTAGGTTATCATCCTCATTATACCGATCTCTATGTCCAAAAAGAAAATTTTAGCATGATCATATGACAAGTTAAAACATTTGTGTTCAAACATTTAATGAATTGTTCCAGCTGACTCTTGTTGTCATCTCAACTGATGAGAATATCATCCCATATCACAAAACCACGTAGCTTAGGTACATCTACAAAGCATCATCAAGTACAGATTGGTCTTGGAAGAAGCACACCAAGGCCCCATCACAGCACCCTGGACCTGGAGGTAATGTGACCCGCTGACCATGAAAACACTGCTTATTAAAATGAAATCCAACAGATTAATTGAAGTCCCATTTGTAGCAATCATGCACACAGAGATGGACGCGGTCATCCATTTTGCTCCAAACCCCTCCATATTGTATCTCTCTCCCAAATCAGATTCCTCCGACATCCCCCCTCCCCCTCTGTTGAATGACATGTGGTCTGTTTGTTGCAGAGATCACAGGCAGCAAACTCCTTGGGAGGGCGTCATGGCTATAAAACCCCCAGCCGAGCTGGTGCCTAGATGCCTGTTAGCTCGCAATCTGGGATATCGTAAGACCATAAACCAAGCCCTCACGGAGCTTCAAAAGATATGCCAGGGAGTCGTAAAACAAACTTACATTTTAAAACCCAGTTTTGCATATAATTTTATATCTCCAAATAGGAAATAATTACACAAAGATGGAGCACATATTCAGATGGCTCACTTTAAGACAAGTCGCCTGGTATATTACACCACCTAGCTAGCATATACAGGAGAGCGGAAAATTATATCTCTTTAACCATCCAAGCAGGTATCTCATATTTCATATGTAGACGTTCCGCAGAAGATTCTGGGTATTAATCTACTTATGGATAGAATGTTATATGTACCTAGGAAAAGTTATTGGCCATAGTATAATTTGTGAAGTCTTTGGTTATAGCCTGAGCCCCCTGCCTACACAACCCTCTCCCCAAATGAGGCGATTGGTTCTCTGCTTCAGGGAGACACCCTGCTGAGTTCCTAGATAAAGGCTGTGGTGCTTGAAGTAAAGCAGAGCTGAGTTGAGCAAAGTTGAAGAATCTTCCTTTTTAACATCGGAACTAACTTTGGGAGATAAGACCCTTTTGGGTCTGAAACCTGATCTGCTTAAAACCAAGGCTGACGGCAAGCACTTTATCCCTCCTAAACGTCTTTCTGTTATCTCTTTGCTGTGCTACTGCTTTCTGTATATTTAGATATATATATTGGCTACATCTTTTTCTGTAAATATTTTTATTGCACCCTTTTGACCTTTTAGTAATAAATCTTACTTTCTGAAAGTGTTGAACCGTTTCTAAAACTCTTTAACGTGAACTAAGAATCCCTGCCTCTGAAAAGCGCTGTGTGCGTGTTTTAAACTTTGGTATATCTCTGCCTGCGGTGACAGTGGAATACCGACGATTATTCAAACATCATAGTGTTATTGCTGATATTGCCGAGTTTCCTCTTTCTCTGTACAAAAAGGAGGTGGTAGCAGTGTGAAGGGTTAATTGCGTAATTAACCTGACCCAGTAACAATCGCTCCCAGGCTGCCGGCACACAGGTTGTGGTCCATTAGCTGGAAAATCTTTGTGCAGGGTGCAGCTGGGCGTGGCATTGTTACGCACGTGACAGCGCGGTTTTAGATTGGCTAGCTCTTCGGTCACGAGTTTGGTGAGAAGGGCTGGGGTCATCACAATCATCACACCATTGGTCTTGGGCTCCCTGCTGTAAAAATGTTTTGAGTGTTGCCAACCCCTTAGTGTGGGGAATACTGCTGTACAATGCTACATCAACTGCAGCCAACCACATACCATCTGGGATATGTGTGCAAGAATTCCCATTCTGTTTTGGCATTGCCCCACAACTCAACGCCTCATCATATTCTTCCTGAAGTTTCAAGATAATCTTTTTCGTGAGAGTTCTTAAACACTTTGTTCTTCACCACTATCTTGCTACCTTTGTCTGAAGGTTTTTTGTAATAGGACTTTATATTGATCTTCAGTCAGGCTGTACCTCATAATCCCTCTTTGGTAAACCTTCAATCTCCTTACCTGTTTGTTGCATAAATATTGTTGGAAATGGGGAAAAATATTTTAGATTTCTCTAAATTATTCTTGTATTTGAAAGCATTCTCCTTGTTATCATTTTCAAATAATAGTTGATCCTCCTGTAGTAATTCCAGCAGGTCCTTTAATGCACTTAAATGACTTGACCAATCAAGTATGTACCAGATCACAACAAGCCAACTCCTATTTTTCTGCTTCAATCAATTGGTAAGATGACAAGTTGACAATCTCTAGTGTATTTTACCCCTGAAAATCTTTGTTAAATTGCTCCATTCCCATTATTATTTTTTGGGATTGCCTCATTAGATTATCGAATACAAAAAAAACATTTACACCAGCATTTACACTGAATAGGCTCAGCCGTCTATGTGCAAATGCCGTAAAAAAAAGCCTGCACATTTTTAATATAAGCAGAAATTTATTTTTTTTTCTAACCCAAGAGAACAGTGGTTTTAGAATTATCTTCAACTTGACAACAGTAAGAAAATATCTGTACAATGTATATCTTTCTCTACAAAGGCTTAAAATGACAAGAACGCGCAGGCCTAATGCTATTCAGTATAAAAGAGCCACAATTTTGTGACCTAACATCCATTTTTTTAAAACCAAAACAGAACATGAGTTGTAAGAATACTTTAAAGTTTTATGCCATAATCCAACAGACAGTTCAGGAACAGAATATAAGTAATCCAGATAACACTGTTAAAAAGAGATTAAAGGAATACTTAAACATGTAAATATAAAGAATACTACAAGTATATAATATGTAACTTAAGTATTGTTAGATACTCATGTGGTTGAGATGCATTTCACTAATGTGCAAAAATAACTAGTTTAGTGAAATACAGTTCCAGAGGATAAGAACAGAAGAATACATAGAAATGTACAATGATGTCTAGAAGAAATGAGGCATGGTCACTTAAAAGTCCTTCAGAAAGATCTTGAAAATCTAGAGGGCTCTACTCTGAAACACCATGTCAAATGAATGAAGGTTCAGATAAGTCTTGTGTTAATTCAAGAGTGCACTTGAATATTAAATGAAGCTTAATGCTGAAGTTTAGCTTAAAAAGAAAAATCCCCTGCAGAATTTGTTACATCCTTTTACCTGTAAAAAGTTATGTGCCATGTTTTGTAGGCGGCTGGATCCTGGAGAAATCCTCTGTTAGGGATGTCAGTGTATGAATTTCCAATGCTGAAATGGTTAATAGCATCAGGTCCTCAAGCATAACAGCAGTACAGATGGTTCTGTTAGGGATGTCAGTTACTTTTCTGTCTCTAAACTTCTGCTGCTGCAATGGTCAACAGCATTAGGTCCTTGGGTATAACTGCAGTACAGATAGTTCAACAGGCAACCCCCCCTTCCTCCTCCATTGAGAAAAGTTATTTCATTGATTACACTGTCTGTAACATGATATGTGAATGGGGGAGAGTCGGATTAGTCACAGCATTTTCTCCCCCATTCCCAGATCCTCTTACAGGCAGTGTAATCAATAAAATAACTTTTCTCAATAGCGGAGGAAAGAGAGGGTTCCCCGAAGACCCAAAACTGTTAACCACTGTAGCACCAAAAGTTCATAGAGAGGAAGAGGACTGACATCCCTAACAGAACCATGTGTACTGCTATTATGCCTGAGGACACAATGCTGTTAACCATTTCAGCACTAAGTTCAGGAAGAGGACAGGCATCCTTGTTTACAAGTAAGTGATATGACCAAAGCTATAGGGATTTTTTTAACCACTTTCCCTCCTGAGGATTTACCCCCTACCTGTCAGGCCATTTTTTGCGTTACAGCGCTGCGTTACTTTAACTGACAATTACGCGGTTATGCAATGCTGCACCCAAATTAAATTTACGTCCTTTTTTTCCCATGAGTTGAGTTTTCTTTTGGTGGTATTTGATCGCCTGTGCAGTTTTTATTTTTTGTGCTATAAGCAATTTTGAGAAGAAAACTATATTTTGGACTTTTTGCTTTTAAACATGTCCAGTACAAATTTTTAAAAAAATCAAATTTCGTCATAAATTTAGGCCAAAATGTATTCTGCTACATGTCTTTGCTAAAAAAAAAAAAAACCCAATACATGTAAATTTATTGGTTTACGTGAAAGTTGTAGCGTTTACAAATGGCGGTATATATAGTAAGCACACTGTAAGCAACATTGGGATAGCTGTACTGTGCACAGCCATCCAAAGCAGTGTACTTGAGTGACAGGGAGGAAGATTTGTAAACAAAACAATCTTCCTCCCCATCGAAGATGTTTCGGTAATCACCGAGCGCTGGTGGGTAATTACTGGCCGGGACCCAGTGATTGACATCTGCGACTGCAAATGGCGGTGGGGGTAGGGCACGCACCCCTCCCCCCGAACCCAGAAATGCAAAATCAAGGGATTTTGCCCACGGGTGCCGCCCTGTAGCAGTATATCTGCTATAGGGCAGTCCTTAAGTGGTTAAACTAAACTCCAGCTTTAAGAAGAAAGCAACACGATATAAAAAACTGAGTAAGGTCTTGTTTGACTGAAACGCGTTAGTGTTGCTTGCATTCTGGAACTATTTTTACTCCGCATCTGAATAGAATTTCTACAATTCATCTTCACCTTGTTGCTGATTCTATGTGATTCGATATAAAAAACTATCTTGAATACTGCAGTATTTAAATATGCTTGGTTTAGTCTAAGGGACAGACAGTGGCCTAGCACTACTAATAGTACACACATTGCAAATCATCAATGCAGTTGAATCCAATTGTTAGTGTAAGTAAAACTTGCTCCTGTCATGTTGCTTTCTGCAAACAATGTTATTGTCACAAAGCAAAAACTGAAACTTTAAGTTGGAAGGACTGGGCGGGTGCACTCAGACTGGGCTCACAGGAAATGGGCAGAATGAACAAGACCAGTAGTACTGAACATAGGACGTTGGAGACAGTGCGTGAAGATTGTCCATTTTTTTTTAAGGTTGGGGGGGGGGGGAATTTAAAAAATAATTTCCAGGAGTTCCACTTTAAAGCCCAACTGCAGGTCACATGGCTTTTACATTTTTATCTTTTAATCCTGTTAAAACTGGAGCAACTGTAAGTGTAAAAGGTAAAAGCCCTGTGCCTGGAGTTGGGCATTAACTGTTCATAAACCCAACACAGAATTGCAATACCAACAACTGGTGCAAAACAATTTAGTAAAGATATGTAAAATGATTGTGATACAGCTCAGATTATTTTGCAGTATAAACAGGACATGAAAAAGTGCAATATTACTAATATGACCATTTCCAAAAAAACAGGACAGCAAACTCTGTAAATGAAAACATGCAACTTCTAGGGTCCTGATGCGTGTGATGAGATGAGCAATGGACTTTTTTTTGCGCATACTGACAATGCAACTGCATTAAAGGCCTGAAATACAGTGGCTTTGATTGGTTCAGCTTACTGGAGCTGTGGTTATGATTGCATGCAACCACTGTATTCCCTGTCCTTTACCACAACCACGCCCTTCATGCTTTTCCATTTTTTGATCCAAGAGGGCAACAAGTAGTAGTGCATTACAGACTCAAAATGTCATTAGGCATTGATTGCAAAATACATTCACTATTTTGATAGATTCTAAAATTAAAATAAACCTTCCCAGTAAGGCACATAACCTCATGAACAGCTTAAGATTATCAGTAGTTATGTTGACAGCTTGCTTTATCTATTTTTCACACTGATATGCATTTAAAAAACAGTCGGATTATTTGTTCAGCCTTCAAGTTGTTCTTTATGGATATAAAAAGTATATAAATAAAAAAAGTGGACTGGTCCAACTGCTGCATTTTTAGAATATTTATGCAGGTAGGTCTTTGACAAACTATGTAAAAATGAAATACAAAGGAAATAAACCTAATTAAAAGGCAGAACCATAAACAATTCTCCATTAGGAACTAATGGTGCCATGTTGGTGTGAATATATTTTTCAAGCCTTTGTTTTCCAGATTAAATCAATGCCTGTACCATACTAATGCGGCTCTGTGAGCTGCATTTTGTGAGGACACGGCAGCCCATTCATTTGAATGAACTGCTATGTTTCTGAAAACACAGGATAAAAAGTCCCTGCATCATTTTTTAAATTTCAGCTTACATGGAAACCTCAAGTGCAGTGTGTTTCCCAGTGGGGGAAGTGGCTGCTGCAATTTCCAGTGAGTGTGGGTGCCATTAGGATTAATGGCACCCACACTCATCTCCTGTGTGGGTGGTTGCGGCTGCAGGAACAGGTGCAGACCTGCAGTGGGAACCACCTGCACAAGTGTGAACCAAGCCTAAAATAAAGTGTTGCTGGAAAAAAAGCTATTTTATCAGAGGCTGGGGACAAAAGGTTACCATTACCAGCAGAAGGACCTTGGTGAAGCAATCGAAAATGGATGCAATTTATTTTTTCATTTACTTCCTACTCAGAAATTCAGTTTTTCCAGCTAAATAAAGTTTTGTTACTTTTTTAGGGCATGAAAAAGTGTCAAACATAACAGAAAAACCCACATTGTGAAACGTTTAATGTATTACAATTATGTTTCTGTACTTCCTATAAGATTTCTATAAATCCTACACATTCCCTATCACACAGTAAAAACAAAGCACATGATTGTTCCCCAGAGAAATTTGACACTGTTAGCAAATGACACTGACATTCCAACATCACAAGTCACAGTTTTGCAGAGCGTTGATAGCTGTAGAATTTCTTTTGTGTAGGTGTTGAAATCCAGCTTACGGACTAAGGTTATTCTAATACTGAAGGTACTCTCAGGAGAAAGTGCATATAACTTTTTCTTTGGAATCAAAACTTGAAAAAAAACCTAAACTTTCATAATTCTGATACTTTTTAAGTGGAAGTGGGTTCACGATGTTATACATAACTTGACACGCTACTGTCTTTCCAATCTCGTGGCAAACACCTAGGCATTCAGCCAATGTCGGAGTAAGACATGACTGGAAGAAGTTCACAAAAAATTCATACAACAGATAAAAAACAACAAAAAACTGCACAATATGTACACATTTAGTCCGTGCAATCCCAGTTCTGCAGTGGATCTCTGTAGTGGAAAATTTGGGAGTGCCAACAAATTAATAATACAACCTCCTATGCAACTGTAAAATACATAAGATATGCAAAGGGTTGTGGAGATATAACATTAAACACCCTTAAAAGATAAGGGTCAAAATTAACATAACTGCTGTGTATTTTAATCAGCAGTGTTTCTAAGATTGTATAGACAGCTATAATCTAGATTGTAAGCTCCAAGGAGCAGGGCCCTCAAATCCCTCTTGTATTGAACTGTATTGTTGTTGTATTGTCTCCTGTTATATTGTAAAGTGCTGAGCAAACCGTTGGCGCCATATAAATCCTGTGTAGTAATAATAATAATAATAATAATAATATGAGCATCACTTGTCTTACCAGTAAATCAGTGGTTTTGCCTCCCACCAAGGCCGATACAATGTAACACTGCCATAAACGTGAGGGGCTACATATTAACTGAGACCACTATACAGAGGCCAGAAAATATTAAGGTATGTAGAGGAATGCTCTAGAATCAGGCTACTTAAGCTTGGAACAAACTGATTTTTTTTCATTCAACCCAACTGGATGAATGAAACAAAACCTGAAAGACCACCATACTAACACAAGCAATGTTAGTGCAGTGATCTTCCCCCTGTGCTATCCCCCCTGCCAGAACACACTGTTCAGAAGTACTGATTGGATGCAGGTCAGATGCTGGTTTTCCAGCATGCCTGTTTGATGGACTGCTGTACACAAGGGCCAAATGTCAGACAAGTTCCTACTGCATGCAGGTTGTATTGAGCGCTCTCTCATATCATAAAATGTAATACACTCGTATAAAAGCCAGTAAAAAAAAATATTTGTTTTTGACATGGATATGCATATTTTTTTATCCCCTTTCCAAAACAATGTATTCTGCCTAACACTGCCTCATTGAGAAAAAAAAAATATTTTTATACTTTGTCCATTATCTCACAGACCCCCAACCGCTGACGAAAACACGAAGACTAAGCAACCATGCAATACAAATAGATTCAAGATGTATTGTTGCAGAGTGCCTCAAAGGCCTGGACACTGGAGTCCGCAGTATGAAAAATTCAACTTTTGGAAATTAGTGGGGATTGTCCTTAGCACATCCTACAATGCAATGAAGGCTTAAATAGCCTAATAAAGTAAACCTGTCATCACAGAAATATGGTGCCTGCCTTTGCTTGTTTCCATCGGGAAATACTGACTGTAAGTTTTCCTGAACCACTGTCTTTATTACTTTATTTATTGGTGCAGAAAAGTATGCAGATCAAGAAATTCAGACGTATTGGGTGAGTGATTCAAAGTTTAAAAAAAAAAAAGTCAGCATGACTAGCAACTAGCGTATTTAAAAAGGAAAGGTCAGCAGTGGCAGCCTCCATATACTGTATCTCTCAACAGAGATTTCATTTAACATGTCCTTCTTAAAGGAAACATTCCCATAAGAAAAAAAGGATGCTGTCCTTGCTAACCTATCCTTTCAAAAGTTTGAATTGCCTGGCTATTATATTAACCTCTTGCTTAAACTTTCTCAGTTACTGACAAACAGGTATGAAAATAAGGACTTTTTTGATCTGTATATTACTTCTGGGTTCCATGACTCAAAACACTAATTTCAGAAGGAGGTCACCAGCAGCTGCCTCCATGTTTCTCTAATGACAGATTTCCTTAAACTAGTACTCCACATTTCACGGTGGGATGCAATGAGCAGCACCATTTCTAAAAGCTGGAGTGGAATATTGCAGGCACTTCCAGGATTCGGGCGCACTTAGAGAACTGTACAGCTCTAGGTTGTGAAGATATTGATATTGGCAAGCACCTTACAGGATCTTATCATTAATAAGGTCAGCGATGAATCAGCATGTCAGCTTAAATACATATCCAGTGTAGAACTTGTGAACAATAAGAAAAAACAATTACAAGAAAACATTCATCAGTTTTTGATCTATGTAGCAGCAAAGCAGTCATACAAAGACATGGTTACACAAAACAAAGAACAACAAAAACAATAAAATGACCTAAATGGTTTTTTGATCGTTGATCATCTTTGATCGCTTCAGTAGCAACATTCTGTGTTTTTTTTTCCACTGATTTGTACAAGCTATAGTATATCTATAACACTGAATTAATAAGAACTTGGAAATACTGTCTAAAAGAATCACCAAGAAGAATGCACTCCTGGTGTAGATAAACATGCTTTTCTTTGCCTCTCCAATGTAAAGTAGTGTGGATAAATGACAGCAGCTCGGTAAATATTCTTTCAGACATAAGAAGAGCCTACCTGACACACAGCTGACCTATACTACTGGTTTATGTACTTTCACAGGGGAAACAGCTGGTCTCATTGACTCTCATTAGGACGGGACCTTAAAAAAGGTGCCATTTAGAAGTCAAAGGGTCAAGAAAGCACAGTAAGAGTAACCGTTCCTTTTGTTCTCTTTAGAATAGCAACAGCTTCTTCATGAGTAACACCTTCCAAACTCTGCCCATTCACTGCAATGATCTGGTCTCCTCTATTCAAGCGACCATCTTCTGCTGCTGCTCCCTGCAATATATAATTTCAGGTTATTTACTGCGTAATAGTATAGCATATAAGAATCCTGCAGAGATGGCCACAGGGTTTCATCAATTATACAGTGTTAGGTTTAATTCATCAATGTGCCCTAGAGTAACCAATCTGCTTTTAGAGGTTTTGGGGGAAGTTAAACTTATGAATTCTAGTCTGCAATTGCATGAACATAGTTTTAGGGTATGTTAAATTATTTTTAGACTTGCTCTAAGCTCTGAATATGTTATTTTGTTGTCACCACGGTCAGACTCATCAAAGACCCAAGATGGGAAAGAAGTTGCTTGCGTAAATTATGGATATATAAAGCTGGGGCTGCAGATCATATCATATCCTAGCTGCATTTCTTTAGATGAAAGTGGCAAGCACAGCCTATTTACAGTTCATCTATAAGGGGTCACACTAGCAATGACATGCAATGGAATGTCTGGGTGTATTATACAAATTATCCTGGCAAAGCAGTTCCAGAACTAAGATTGTGGGATGACCAAAGCATGGAATCCCCAGAGGTAAAGCTTACCAATTCTTAGATGCAATGGCTACATTCATTTTTTTTTCGCCTTTCTTTCTTCTACTTTCATCTGGTAATGCAGCCAGCAAGTCTATTGTTTTATAAAAGCTCAAACTCTCCAGCTGAATGTATCAGTTTAGGGATGAGACAAACCATTGACAGGGGTGATAAAATGATCAGATTTTATTTATTCATGTAAAACATTTATCCCAAAAGGAAAAAAAAACTGTTTGCTGTAACTGATTATAAAGTGTTAGCTGGATTTTGATTTCCATTAGTTACTGTTTTTAAATTTGCTAATACATTTACCACCTTCCCCCTCAGACTGACAATCCTGCTGTTCCTCTGGTGTTCATTCATCCAGAGTGGTGTCTCACCATTACAGGAGGTGTGTTATTGGCCAGATCAACAGGTGAAAAAGGAAGGAAGAAAAGCCAAATAAAAGAAAACAAATGCACTCACCACATCTAATGACTGGTAAGCTGCAATATAATAATTTTTTTTTGTTTTGGGTTTAATATTACTTTAAAATAAATAGCCTCTTCACTGCTCCTAGGCCACTGCAGGCATTTGACCTTTCTAGGTGGGTCAAATTTCTATTGGGCAGCACAGTGGCTAAATGGTTAGCACTTCCGTCTGGCAGTACTAGGGTCTCTGGTTCAAATCCCAACCACGGCATCTCCTGCCTGGAGTTTGCATGTTCTCCCTGTGCCTGCGTGGGTTTCCTCCGGGTACTCCGGTTTCCTCCCACGCTCCAAAGACATGCTGGTAGGTTAATTGGATCCTGTCTAAATTGTCCCTAGTATGTGTATGTATGAATGTAAGTTAGGGACTTTAGATTGTACGTCCCTTGAGGGTTAGGGACTGATGGGAATGTACAATATATATGTAAAGCGCTGCGTAAATTGACAGCGCTATATAAGTACCTGTAATAAATAATAATAATAATATTGTTCTTCCTGCACATCGGTGGTTCCTCAAACCGGCTCATTGTCCACTAGTGAAGTGCAAACCAGCAGGCAGAACTGCTACCCACAGCGTGAGGAGCAGGTGGTCACATTCTAAAGTGTGGAATTCCTTCAGGGGCAGTGAAGAGGTAGCATTTCAAGACATGATCAGCCAGAAATGTAAGTATAGATGGGATTCTTCAACAGGTCTGACCTTCTTTTATAAATGGCCCTGTGACGGCAGGGTCACTTTAAAAAATCAACCAACCAATAGAAAGATTTTACATTCCCCTTGATAAATACATTTTGTGCTAGAATGAATCAC